>NW_024100462.1:417500-637434 GCF_016545835.1 Crotalus tigris
AGAAAGAAGATGAGAAAAAGGAAGGAAGGGGGATGAGAAGAAGGAAAAAGAAGATGAGAAGAAGGAAAGAAAGAAGATGAGAAGGAGGAAAGAAGGGGGATGAGAAGAAGGAAAGAAAGAAGATGAGAAGAAGGAAAGAAAGAAGATGAGAAGAAGGAAGGAAGGGAGATGAGAAGAAGGAAAGAAAGAAGATGAGAAGAAGGAAGTAAGGGAGACGGAGGGAGGGAGGAAGGGAAGAAGGAAATGAGTGGTGTTGGGCAAGGTTGAAAGAAATAAAGTAAAAGAAAATAATGAAGAAGTGGATGGATGGCGGATCCTTGGAAGAACTGCAAATTATTATTAGAGACAGAACGAAATAGAATTTCTGTATGACACTAACAGGAGTGGATATGGACTTGACGCCACCTAATTAATTAACCAATAACCATTTAAACTTTTTTTTTCCTTTAAGCCATCTAGAATATCTCTCACTAGAAGGCTAAGATATAAACTCAAGTATGAACTAAAATAAATAACACATGTAAAAGATGCTTTTCCCCCATCCACCTTTCCCCTGCTTTATGTCTGCCTTCCAATATTTATAGAGGTTTCCTGAAAATTAATTTGGGAGGGCGTTAGACACAAGGGTTAATAAAGACAGCAATCATCAAATCTGAAAGGCAGATCAGCGTTCAGAACGGGCCTGAAAAGCCCCCCAGGCAACGTGAACAAATGCCAGGTTCAACTTTAAAGAAAAAAAGAGAGAGGTCAAAGGAGTCTTCGTGGATACCATGCCTGGATTTGTCTGACATTAGAGCCAGCTAAGACGCTAACCTCCTTTGCTTTGATTTGCAAAAGGGAGCAAAGAGTTAGAAATAAGGCTTGGGAAAATTCTCCTGTAGCTAACACTTGATCAAACAACTAAAGAAAAAAAAGACTGGAGAAGGGGGGGATTGAAATACAACCTCAAATGAATAAAATAATAAAATAAAAAAATAAAATAAAATAATAAAATAAAATAAAATAAAATAAAATAAAATAAAATAAAAATAAACCCCTTGTATTTTTGCCAGTCAAATGAGGATGGAAAATCCGTTCCTTTTATCAAGAGAACTAGACCTTTTACAACTTTTGTGGTTTCCAGGACACCACCATTTTCGTTGACTAGGAAGGCAAGGAATAGGTTGCTAGGTTTGGTCATGCTTTCCAGACCAATCCTTTTTTCATTTCGCAGCTGGATAGTCTTGAGCAGGGTTCTTCAGATTTGGCCCTTTTATGACTTGTGGACTTCAACTCCCAGAATTCCTCAGCCAGCATGTCCTTCCTTTCTTCTCCCTTCCCATTTCCTTCCTTCCTTTCCTTCCTCTCTCCACGTTTCCTTTTCCCTCCCTCCCTCCCTCTCTCCACATTTCCTTCCTTCCTTCTCCTTCCCCATTTCTTCCTTCCCTCCCTCCCTCCCACTCTCTCTCTCCACATTCTTCTTCTCTCCTTCCTTCTCCTTTCCCATTTCTTCCTTCCTTCCCTCCCCACTTCCTTCCTTCTCTTCCTCCCTCTTTCCATGTTTCCTTCCTTCCTTCTCCTTCCCCACTTCCTTCCTTCCCTTCCTCCCCCTTTCCACATTTCCTTCTTTTCTTCTCCTTCCTTCCTTCCTTCCTTCCTTCCTTCCTTCCTTCCTTCTTTCCCTCCCCACTTCCTTCCCTCCCTTCCTCTCTCCACATTTCCTTCCTTTCTTCTCCTTCCCCACTTCCTTCCTTCCTTCCTTCCTTCTTTCCCTCCCTCCCTCCCCCTCTCTCTCCACATTTCCTTCCTTCCTTTCTTCTTCCTCTCCACTTCCTTCCTTCCCTTCCTACCTTTTTCCATATTTCCTTCCTTTCTTCTCCTTCCCCCTTCTTTCCTTCCTTCCTTCCTTCCTTCCTTCCTTCCTTCCTTCCTTCCTTCCTTCCAAAGGATTAGGGTTAGAGTTAGGATAAGAAGGAAGGAAGGAAGGAAGGAAGGAAGGAAGGAAGGAAGGAAGGAAGGAAGGAAGGAAGGAAGGAAGCTGCTTTTCTATTTATAGCACAGATGTAGGTCAATTCTTATTTCACCCAAACAAGTTTTTATTGAACCCTACTTGTTTCAACTAATTACCTGCTCAGAAAACAGGAAAGGAAAGAAAGTGGGTGTCAGCGCTCACCTTGTTTACGAGAAATCACTGCTGGTTGCTTAAGTTAATGGAAACATCAAACACAATTTTCTTTTTTCTTTTTTTCCTGCAAGACGACTCTCTGTTTTTTTTCCCCATTAAAATGTAGATAAAGCAGTGCATCACAATCCCATTTAGCTATGTTGGCAGCCAGAGCCTTGCTTGCAAATCTCTTCTGGATGTTTAGGTGCACGTTAAAGATGACACATTTAAAGAATAGAGGGAAAGCCCAGAATCAGCAATCTGATCCTATTATAAAGGAATAATAGGGGCTGCCTCAAAACTCCCGCAACTTAATCACCTGATGCTGCAGAATGCATAGTACAGGCAGCCCTCAACTTACAACTGTTCATTTAGTGACTGTTGAAAGTTACAGTGGCACTGAAAAAAAATCACGTTGGTCTTAACGCCCATTATAGGATGCCCAGGGTCAAGGGATGGAAATGCAGATGCTTGGCAACTGACTTTGTATTTATGACGGTTGCATAAGACTTGGGGATTTCAGCTCCCAGAATTCCTCAGCCAGCTGCTTCAAGTCTTAAAGCTGCTAAGTTTGGAGAGTACTGTTCTATCCCAGCCTATTGCCGTCCTTGTTAAAGGCACAAGGACCAAACCCCTGCTGATGCAATAGGCTGGAAACTTTACAACAAAACAAAACTCTTTTAATATGGTTGACAAACCTGTCAAATAGTCCAAAACACAAACAGCAAAACTCAAGTCCAAAGGAAACACGATGCAAACAGATGAGAAGTCACAAGCAAGACGAAGAGACCAGGATTCCAAGAAGCACTTTGCAAACAATTGCCTTCAGCAACCAGCACCGCCCACACCTCCTCTTTTTATACAGCAGTCCCAAGGCGTTGCCTCTCATTGCCTTCTCCTTTTACCCTGGAGTTGCCGTATTGACTGCTGCTGATTTACTCTCACTAATTGACGACATGTGCAAGCATCAATTAGCAAGTCCATGAGGTGTGAGTCCTCCGAGTCTAACTCATTCTCCTCACACAGCTGAGCTTCATCAGGAACACGACTGGAGGGCCCAGACTCTGCATCCAACCATGAGTCCTATAATTCATCCGAGCCTCCCTCTGCCCCTGATGGCCCTTCAAATGCCTCCTCCACCTCCTCCTCAGATTCCTCAGACTCAGCTGTTGCAAGCACAGGCTGGCACGGAATCACAACAAGTACCTAGACTTTAGGTACCAGCAAGTGTATTGCTCTTTCTCTCTGTAGTGTCTCAGTTCACTAGAGCGGAGCTACACGGAGTAGGAAGCCTTCACAGCAATATTGACAAGAACCAGAAGGAAAAGGTCATCTCCCATTTCATAGTGTTCTTGGTTCCCAACATGTGTTCTCCTTGATTTTATCTTGGGCTGGGGACAGAATGGCATACAACGAAGAAAGAGAAGCCTGGAAACATCCTTGTAGGGCTTAATTCCAACCCACAAGTCTTTTGGAGCTGCTGCCAAATGGAGAACATTGACTAAGCTGCCCCTCCTACCTTCCTGCTCACCAGGGTCTCCATAGATTTCACCAAACTCAACTCTCCAGTTTCTTTGGTCTTCAGCCTTTTGTACCTCGTTTGGCCAAATCCAGAATATTTCCTGCAATAGAGTGCCCCCTACAGGCAAATAAGGAAACGTTGCTGAATGACTTGATTGGCCCTCAAAAGTTCCGCTTTGCCTTGTTAGATGACACCGATATAAAGAAGGAAAGTGAACAATCACCACAACATGAGGTTTGTTTGTTTCCTTCCCTGATAGCTGCGGTAAAGTATAATTTGGAGGAAATAATGAGACTCAATTGCTCATAAGTAAACTGCAGCTTAAACAAAAGCAGCCGTGTGGTAATTGTTGGCCTGTCAGTGTCTTAGCAACTTGACATTCTAGACCAGCTACAAAAATTTGGAAGATGCTAATTGAGAAAAAAAAAAAATGGGAGAGAAGGAAAAGTGGAAATGTCAATTTCACCAAAACACATTGCCTAACTCAGAAGCAACATTTCAAGAGTCATTCTTGACTTTGCATCAAATAACAATAAGAAGAAGAAGGAGAAGGAGGAGGAAGAGGAAGAGGAAGAAGAGGAGGAGGAGGAGGAGGAGGAGGAGGAGGAGGAGGAGGAGGAGGAGGAAAAGAAGAAGAAGAAGAAGAAGAAGAAGAAGAAGAAGAAGAAGAAGAAGAAGAAGAAGAAGAAGAAGAAGAAGAAGAAGAAGAAGAAGAAGAAGAAGAAGAAGAAGAAGAAGAAGAAGAAGAAGTTGTAAAGGACCTTGAGATCATCTAGTCCAACCCCTGCTCAGGCAGGTAACCCTATACTATTTTGGACAAATGGCTGTCCAGTCTCTTCTTAAAAACTTCCAGTGTTGGAGCATTCACTGCTTCTGGAGGCAGGTTGTTCCATTGGTTAATTGTTCTCACTGTCAGGAAATTTCTCCTTAGTTCTAGATTGCTTCTCTCCTTGGTTAGTTTCCATCTGTTGCTTCTCGTTCTGCCTTCAGATGCTTTGGAGAATGTCTTGACTCCCTCTTGTTTGGGGCAGCCCCTGAGATATTGGAACTGTTTTGTTGAACTGTCTTAGGCCTAAAGAGATTTATTTTGGAGGGTGGGGTGGGGAGAAAGCCACATCCTTTGCTATATAAAAATGTAGTCTTTAGAAAAGTTCAACCCAGTTATGAATTGTGGAGTCCTTGATGTTTCATGGCCCAGCTGGGTAACATCATCAGTGCTAGAAGGGAGAATGGTTTGTGGGGAAGGGGGAAGAGGAGGAGGAGGAGGACAAGTGTGGGATCCTTGGTGCTCTCTGAGCTTGGTGGTTTTTTTGCAGATGTTTCATGATCCAGCTAGGTAACATCATCAGTGCTAGAAGGCAGAGGAGTTTGGGAGGAGGAGGAGGAGGAGGAGGAGGACTATGGGGTCCTTGGTGCTCTCTGAGCTTGGTTGTTTTCTTGCAGACATTTCATTACCCAGCTAGGCAACTTCAGCAGTGTTAGAAGGGAATGGAGTTGGAGTTGGAGTTGGAGGAGGAGGAGGAGGAAGAGGAGGAGGAGGAGTACTGTGTGGTCCTTGATGCTCTCTGAACTTGGTTGTTTTCTTGCAGACATTTCATTACCCAGGTAGGTAATATCATCAGTACTAGCAATGTTGATATGACTTAGGTGGGTAATGAAAGGTCTGCAAGAAAACAAAGAGCACCAAGGACCCACGTTCAACAATGACAACAAATATTCTTTTCTGTTGAATAATTACCATCTGATTGTAGTTCTTAGAGCCAAGCAAACCCCACTCCCTACTGACACTGATAATGTAACCTAGTTGGGTCATGAAATTCTGCAGGAAAACAACCTAGCTCGGAGAACGTCAAGGACCCAACCAGTCAACTATGAATTCCAACTACAATAAATGGTATCCCTCGTGGAGTACTAAATACGGTGACCCCTTCTTCATCCTTTCCAACTCTGTTATTCTGTTAAATGATTTTACATGTCTTTGATTGAGGGCTGCCCCAAGAGGACTGGAAAATGGGCAGCTACTGTATACAAATGTTTTACATTAGTTTAAAGAAATAAAATGAAGCACATGGGATCATGTCTTGATTTTCAGAAATGTTCCTGGGTGAATCTCTTTGAAAGGTGTCTAGCTAGATGAATCAAACGTTGGAATTAAGATTGCCAGGAGAAATATCAACAACCTAAGATATGCAGATGATACCCCTCTAATGGCAGAAAGTGGAGAGGAACTAAAGAGCCTCTTGATGCGGGTGAAGAAGGAGAGTGCAAAAGTTGGCTTGAAACTCAACATTAAAAAAACCAAGATCATGGCATCCGGCTCTCTTAATTCCTGGCAAATAGATGGGGAAGAAATGGAGGTAGTGACAGATTTTATCTTCCTGGGCTCCAAGATCACTGCAGATGGGGACTACAGCCAAGAAATTAAAAGACGCTTGCTCCTGGGGAGAAAGTTATAGCAAATCTAGACAGCATACTAAAAAGCAGAGACATCACCCTGCCAACAAAAGTGCGTATAGTCAAGGCCATGTTTTTTCCAGTTGCAATGTATGGATGTGAAAGTTGGACTATAAGAAAGGCTGAGCGACAAAGAATGGAGGCCTTTGAACTATGGTGCTGGAGAAGACTCCTTGCAAGATGATCAAACTGGTCAGTCCTAGAGGAGATCAATTCCGACTGCTCTTTAGAAGGCCAGATCCTGAAGTTGAAACTCAAGTCCTTTGGCCACCTAATGAGAAGGAAGGACTCACTGGAGAAGAGCCTAATGCTGGGAAAGTTTGAGGGCAAGAGAAGAAGGGGACAACAGAGAATGATGGAGTCATAGAAGCAGTAGGCTGGATGGAGTCATAGAAGCAGTAGGCATGAGCTTAAATGGACTTCAGAAGGTGGTTGAGGACAGGAAAGCCTGGAGGAACGTTGTCCATGGGGTTGCGATGGGTTGGACACGACTTCGCAACTAACAGCAAAATCTTTTTCCATATGTATCTAGAGAAAGCTCTTCTTCTTTTTTGGCCTTTGACTGTGTCCCATTTCTGTTATAGAATTATAGAATCATAAGGCTGTTATAGAATTATAATCTGTTATAGAATTATAAAATCATAAGGGGCCAGAGAGGTCTTATAGTCTAACCTCCTGCCCAAGGCAGGAGTCATGTTCATTCATGTGTTGTACTGTACATACAAATATATACTGTATTGGTGCTATGTAAAGTATGGGGAGATGAGTTGATGTGGTATCAACCATTTGACTGGGATGGTCTCCTGCTTTGAGGAGGGGGTTGGATTGGAAGACCTCTAAGGTCCCTTTCAAACCTATGATTCTATAATTCCATAAACAGAAATGGAATAGCTCTCTTCCAACCCTATGATTCTATGAACTCACCAAACTGGGTGGATTCATACAACATCCTTAGCTGTCTCTTATCTAAACATCTAATTATAAAGGCAGTCCTCGTACTGGTTGGTCATTAGAGGGAGCACCAAACTGGAAATAAGGAGGGGTTTTATGTTGGTGAGAACAATTAATCCATGAAGGATCTTGCCACCTGGAGTTCTAGGTACTTCAACCCTGGACTTCTAGGTGCTGCAACCCTGGAGGTTTTCAAGAAAAGATTGGACAAACATTTGTCCAGGATGGAATACATCTCCTGCTTTGAAAACTGATTGGGTGACTTAGGGCCAATCAGCAGGAGAACCCAAGTTCTTGTCCCACCTTAGGCATGAAAGCTGATTGGGTGATGTAGGGCCAATCAGCAGGAGAATCTGAGCTTCTCGTACATTACACTTGAAAACTGGCTGGGCAACTTTAAGCCAGTCCCTCCCTCTCAGCCCAACCCACCTCACAGGATTGTTGTGGGGAAAAGAGGAAGAAGTTGTGTTTATTTTTTATTAATTATTTTTAAAATTTATAAGCCGCCCCACTCCCGAAGGACTCTGGGCGGCTAACAATAAAAAACACATAAAACATAACAGAACAACAGGGGTCAGGTTTTATAAACCCCAGGCCTGCCGGAAAAGCCAGGTCTTAAGTAGCTTACGGAAGACCAACAGGGTGGGAGCGGTCCTAATCTCCAGGGGAAGCTGATTCCAAAGCGTGAGCGCCATCACAGAGAAGGCCCTCCTCCGCGGCCCCGCCAAATGGCACTGCTTGGCCAACAGGGCCTGAAGGAGGCCCAGCCTGTGGGATCTAACCGGATGAAGGGAACTATGAGGTAGTAGGCGGTGTCGCAAATAGCCTGGCCCTGAGCCATATAGGGCTTTAAAGGTAATGACCAACACCTTGAATTGGACCCGGAGACCAATAGGCAACCAGTGCAGCTCACGGAAGATAGGTGTAACGTGGGTGTATCAAAGAGCACCCACTATCACTCGCACGTGTTGAATATGTTCACTGCCTTGAGATATTAGTAAAAAATAATAACATTTCCCTTCCAGCTCTGTGATTCTTTGATTCTGTGATTTTATGGTTCAGCCGTAGGATTCCATGTCCTGACCTTAATTGTTACCCATCTCACATTTTGAAATGACAGGAAGCAGAATTCCCGCTTAGGACTAATCTTCGTGGCTTCTCCACTGTAGCTCAACAGGTGAAAACCTCAGCACTTTCCTGGTGGGAGAACTTGAAATGATGGTGGTTTATTACACGGCATTCATCATGCCACGCTTGTTAGCATGCTGTTTTATGGGCAGATTGCTCTGCGGTGCCACCGTTTCAGCGTGTGCAAACTCTACATTTTCCGATTAATTTGCATTAGATATAATCTAAAGATAAACGAGTTCAACGTATCTCATTCCACCAAGAGGAATCGACGGCTGGCAGTTTGATAGAAATCCATCACGATGGGGACAGATCAACAGACAGACAGACAGACTGACGGACAGACGGACCGATGCATCGTTTTGCTGGAAGTGCAAAGAAGGAATAGAGGCGAGGAGCCAACGCAAGATAAAATGTAATTTCAGGTTTATATTAGATGAACATTAGTGGATGGTTTGGGAATCTGGAAACCAGGCCTCTTACTGTGTATAGAAAAACACACATTTGCTGTGCCATCTCGCAAAAATCAAGTCATTTATCTCCATCCTGTAAACTAATATACTTTTTCATGCTCGGTTCATTTTCCGTCCTTAGTTTTTCTTCTCTCTCCGTTTCTGTGGCCACATTTTGGGGCTTCTTTTCAACACCCTGGACGATTCACTTCTGATTTATTTCCTAAACCCCCACGATTCTCCAAACTCTTTATCTGCCAAACACTTTTTTTCTTATTTTCCTTCTCACTTGGCATGACCAACCGATTCCCTGTCAATGTTCCCTTTCTTAATATGTAACCTGTGGACATAAGATTTGCTTTCTCGTGCAGTTTGGAAAAGCAAAAGCTTTTGAAAATAATGTGGACAGGAATTTTTGTTTTATTTATTTATTTATTTGGAGGACTTATGGGGCCTCCCACTCAGTCTCAGGGATTCTGGGTAGCTCACAATCAATTCATTTTTGGATTATTTTAAAGAAGACCCTGTAATCCAGGGGTCTTCAAACCTGGCCCTTTTATGACTTGTGGACTTCAACTCCTAGAATTCCTCAGCCAGGCATGCTGGGAGTTGAAGTCCACAAGTCATAAAAGGGCCAAGTTTGAAGACCCCTGCTGTAATCCCTTGTGGAGTCAGGGTGACTGACTGGAGCTTGAGCATTTACTGACTGGATGCCCTTCGTGAGGCCTATGCAAAGTTCACAGCAAACAATGACTCCCCGCACCCAGAGAGAGAAACATCTGCCACTATCTAGGACTGAACTTGCAGCTCCATCTGTAGGCCATCATGCCATCCTAGCTCACAACCAATAAAAAACCCAATATATAAAGGGTAAAAATAATCCCACTCCCACCCCCCCATGGTTCATCCAGAAGTGATCCTGAGATCTATTATGTCATTTAGTTCAGTTTCTTTCTCGATTCCTACCCTCCCTCCCTCCTCCTCCTTCTTTTCTCACATGTGATGATTTCAGCAGAGAATGATTCCACCCCTTACTTCATAGGGCAGCCTTTTAGGAACGCCTAGGATTTGCATATTTTTTCTTAGATTTCTCTTTTGCCAGCTAAAGTGCCCAGCTATTTATTTTATTTTATTTTATTTATTATTTTATTTTATTATTTTATTTTATTTTATTATTATATTTTATTTTATTATTTTATTTTATTTTATTTTATTATTTATTTTATTTTATTTTATTTTATTATTTTATTTTATTATTTTATTTTATTTTATTATTTTATTTTATTATTTTATTTTATTTTATTTTATTTTATTATTTTATTTTATTATTATATTTTATTTATTTTATTTTATTATTTTATTTTATTATATTATTTCATTTTATTTATTATATTTTATTTTATTTATTATATTTTATTTTATTTTTTATTATTTTTATTAATTTATTTTATTTTATTTTAATTTATTTTATTTTATTTCATTATCTATTTTATTTATTTTATTTTTTATTTTACTTTATTTTATTTTATCTATTTTATTTTATTATTATATTTTATTTATTTTATTTTATTATATTATTTCATTTTATTTATTATATTTTATTTTATTTTTTATTATTTTATTATTTTATTTTATTTTATTTTAATTTAATTTAATTTATTTCATTATCTATTTTATTTATTTTATTTTTTATTTTACTTTATTTTATTTTATCTATTTTATTTTATTATTTCATTTCACTTCTTGTTTCTATTCTGTTTCTATTCCATTATTCTATTATTTTATTTTTCTTTTCTATTTTATGATTTGCTTTTTGTGTTTGTATCCCACCTTTATTATTTCTTAAAAAAAAAAAAAAACTAAAGGCAGTGAACATACCCTACTCAACTTCTCCTCTTATTTTCTGCATGAGAAGTATCCTATGAGGTGAGTTGGGATGAGAAAGAGAGATTGGCCCACAGTCACCCAGCTGACTTTCATACTTAAGGTGGGACTAGAACTCACAGTCTCCTGGTGATTGGACCAAAGTCTCCCAGTTGGCTTTCATGCTTAAGGCGGGATTAGAATTCTCAATCTCCTGGTGATTTGCCCAAAATCACCCAACTGACTTTCATACTTAAGGTGGGACTAGAACTCACAGTCTCCTACTTTCTATTCTTAAATACTAGTCAGTTCTCTAAATCATTCCTCCTAATCATTTGACTCCTGTATCATCCTGGTAGTTTTCCTCTGAACCTGTTTCAGTTTCTCCAATGTCCCTTTTAAAATGCAGCAGCTAGAAATGGATCCAAGTATAAACTAGGCAATGCAGAGTGTCACTTATTTATTTACCAAATTTGTATGGTTACCCTTCTCACAGAAAGTGATTCTGGCTGGCATACAACAATCCCGTAAAAAAAAAGTAAAGAAATAAAAGAGCCAATAGTATAAACCTTTATATAGCAACGACAAAAAAAGAATTTAAAATTATCAAACCAAAGTTATAATGGGAAAAGATAATGATAGATGGAGGGATGTCAATGATGGATGGATGGACAGACACACAGACAGATAGACATAGACAGACACAGACAGACAGAGATGGATAGGTAGGTAGGTAGGTAGGTAGGTAGGTAGATATAGATATAATAGATAGATAGATAGATAGATAGATAGATAGATAGATAGACAGATAGACAGATAGAGATAGATAGATAGATAGATAGATAGATGATATAGATATAGATACATAGATAGATATAGTTAGAGATAGATAGATAGATAGATAGATAGATAGATAGATAGATAGATAGATAATCAGAGAAGCCATCGAGATAGAAAAACGCCCACACAGCATGAACAAACGAGATGATACCTCCCGCCTACCAGCCATTTGGAAACCCACCCTTATTGACAAACAACTCCCTAACACAAAAAATGACACCAGACCCAAACTCACAAAAACCACACAGGATGTCACCACCACACATCCACACAAAAAGCAAACCCAAAGCCACACCGATGATGAGGCACGACCACAAACCAGAAGCCAGACCACAGCTGCATCATTAGCCACTTTAAACCCCTCCAATCCATACATGAAGCAAACTGACACCCTCCATGAAGATGAGGCACGACCACGAATGCGAAGCCAAAAAATAGCAAGGCAGCCCACCATCTTAAACCCCCCTGCAACTCAGACTAACCTGAGCGCAACAAAGCCCCCACTCAAACAGAACACTCCCCCAGCCAATCAGAGCACAGCCAAGCCCCTAACCAATCAGAACATACCCCCACCCAATCAGAACACAGCCAAGCTCCCACCCAATCAGTTCATACCCCCACTGGCAGTTAAAAGGAAGAAACAGCTAAGACCACACATTGCTCCTCGAAGCACGAAGCTGAAAACACCAGGCTGAAGATGATGAATGGGACTTCGTCGAAACGTTGCCAAGACACTTCCAATTTTACGTGGGAGAAAACCCGAATAACCAAAGACCTACATAGACAGACAGGCAGACAGACAGACAGATAGGTCTTTGGTTATTAGGGTTTTCTCCCACGTAAAATTGGAAGTGTCTTGGCGACATTTCGACGAAATCCCATTCGTCATCTTCAGGCTGGTGTTTTCAGCTTTGTGCTTCGAGGAGCAATAGATGTAGATATAGATATAGATATAGATAGATGATATAGATATAGATATAGATAGATACATAGATAGATATAGTTAGATATAGTTAGAGATAGATAGATATAGATAGGTAGGTAGGTAGGTAGATAGGTAGATAGGTAGGCAGGTAGGTAGACAGGCAGGCAGGAAGGCAGGCAGGCAGATAAAATAGGTAGGTAGGTAGACAGGCAGACCCATCATACAATTCCCTTTTGGGGTTATCTGCAGTAAGCAGAGTATAGAAAAAGAGCAAGAAACCAGGAAATCTGAGACTTAAGGCAAGATAAAATTAAAAAAAACAAAGAAATAAAACTAGTTTTAGTTTGGGTTTAGTTTGGGTTTAGTTTAAACAAACCTCATACATTCCAGCAAGCAAAATATTGTGTTGCTTAACATTCCCAGCTCTTTTTTCCCCAGGATCTGATGAACTGATTCAGACACAGCTCTATCAGTCTCCCCAGTTTCCCCTCCAATCACCTCCAGTCAACCCCTCCTCCTCCTTCTGCTCCTCCTCCTCCTACCCCTGACCCTCCCCCTCCCCCTTCTCCTTCTCCTCCTTCTCCTACTTCACCTTCCTTCTTCTTATTGTTTTTCAATTCAGCCTTCCCTTGTCCTCTCCATCTGGCCCAGCTTCCTCAATGCGGTTCTTTCCCCCCCTTGAGTGCGTCGGCATGGCTTATTGATATAGATTTTACTTTTTGTATGCATTGGGATTTTAAATCATATATTTGTTCGTTGCCTAGGACCTTCAGGAAGAAGCAGCATACCAGGATTGTAAACAAACAAACAAACAAATTGGCTCGGCATGAAATCCATATTCATTCACCATCCCTAAAGTGTTGACCTTCTACTTGTGGCTGCACATACTTTCTCAGTTCCCAATTCCCACAGCATTCTGGCTTTCTGTGATGTTTCTCCCGACATCCCTAACTCTTATTTCCAGGTGGACATATGACCTTACATACAACTATAATAATTTTTTTCCAGCATTTGTTCATCTCTTGCAGCAGACCTCATCCTATCCTTGACCTTTTGATCAATACAGCAATAGCACAGCAATAGCCTTTTTAGCTTCTATAACAGAATAGTAGAGTTGGAAGGGACCTTGGAGGTCTTCTAGTCCAACCCCCTTCTCAAGCAGGAGAGCCTAAACCATTTCAGATAGGTGGCTGTCCAATCTCTTCTTAAAAACCTCCAGTGATGGGGCACCCACGAATTCTAGAAGCAAGCCATTCCACTGATTAATTGTTGTAACAGGTGAGTTCTCCTTTGGAAAATAGGTTGACCCCCTATTTTTGGGGTAGCCTCCCTACTGCTATCATATTACCCCTAGCCGTTCTTTATATACCACTCCATAGCACAGTTACAATGCCTTTGAATAGAATAGTCCCTTCCAAGGTCGCTTCCAACTATTATTATTATTATGGATCATCGCTCAGTCAGCCAGATGTTCAGACTGGGTTTGGCATTTTGTCTACCTATCGAGTCCTTACCCAGGACCTGGGATAGGCAGATGTGGATGTTTGGTGGTATTACAGGTATCGTTGCAGGATGGAAGCAGTTCCTAGTAAGGCCGCCTTTTGCAATTGACTAATAGCGAATTTGTCAATGCCAATGGTGTTCAAGTGGTGCTCCAGTTGTTTTGGGATTGCACCCAAGGAGCCTATGACTATTGGTACTACCCTTGCTTGCTTTTGCCACAGTCTTTCTATTTCTATTTGTAGGTCTTTGTATTTTGTTATCTTCTCCAGTTCTTTATCTTCTATTCTGCTATCTCCAGGCACTGCCACGTCCACTATCCAGACTTTTTTGTCTTTCTTATCGACAATGTTAAGTCTGGGGGGTTATGTTGCAGGTGCTTGTCTGTTTGAATTCTGAAGTCCCAGAGCAGTTTAATTTTATCATTTTCTATGACTTTCTCTATTTTATGATCCCACCAGTTTTTTCTTACAGGCAAATGATATTTTTTGCAGATCTTCCAATGCACCATTGTTGCTATTTTGTCATGCCACTGCTTGTAGTCAGTCTGTGTGATCTTCTTGCAGTAGTTTACCAGGTGGTCCACTGTTTTTTCAGCTTCTTTGCATAGGCGGCACTTATTGGCTGTTGCTGTCTTCTCAATTTTGACTTTATATGCATTTGTCCTTAAGGATTGGTCTTGTGCAGCCAGAATTAGTCTCTCAATCTCTTTCTTCAATTTTTCTGCTTTGAATAGAATAGAATAGAATAGAATAGAATAGAATAGAATAGAATAGAATAGAATAGAATAGAATAGAATAGAATAGAATAGATCAAAAATCAGACACTTGGCAACTGGCATGTATATGTGACATTTGCCGTCTCTCAGAGCCACGTAATCCCCTTTTGTGACCTTCTGACAAGCAAAGTCAATGGAGAAGCCAGATTCCCTTCACAACCAAGATACCCAATCACAACTGCAGTGATTCTCTTTTAATAACTGGAAAGGTCGTAAAATGGGGCAAAGCCCATTTATCAACAGTCTCCCTTAGCAATGGAATATTTGGGCTCAAAGGTGGCGATATGTTCAAGACTGCGTGTACAAATAATTTAATATTACTTTACAAAGCCTTGGTAAGGCCACACTTAGAATACTTTATCCAGTTTTGGTCACCACAATGTAAGAAAGATGTTGAGACTCTAGAAAGAGTGCCAAGAAGAGCAACAAAGATGATTAAGGGACTGGAGGTTAAAACATATGAAAAACGGTTGAAGGATTTGAGTATGTCTAGTCTAGTGAAGAGAAGGACTAGGGGTGACATGATAGCATCTTCCAATGTTTGAGGGCCTGCCACAAAGAAAGAGGGGGTCAACCTATTTTCGAAAGCACCAGAAGTCAGGACAAGAAAGAACGGATGGAAACTAACCAAGGACAGAAGCAAGGAGAAAATTCCTAATGGTGAGAGAAATCAACCAGTGGAACAGTTTGCCACCAGAAGTTGTGAGTCCTCCATCACCGAAGGCATTCAGAAAGAGACTGGGCAACCATTTGTCTGACATCATATAGGAGGCTAGACTAGAAGACAAGAAACAATGGATGGAAACTAATCAAAGAGAGAAACAACCTGGAACTAAGAAGAAACTTCTTAACAGTGAGAACAATCAACTAGTGCAGGGGTTCTCAACCTTGGCAACTTTAAGACTTGTGGACCAGCTCCCAGAATTCCTCAGCCAGCTTTGCTGGCTGAGGAGTTCTGGGAGTTGAAGTCCACAAGTCTTAAAGTTGCCAAGGTTGAGAACCCCTGAGTTACTAGTAGAACGGCTTGCCTTCAGAAGTGGTGGGTGCTTCAACACTGGAGACTTTCAAAAAGAGATGGAACCACCATTTATCTGAAATGGCATAGGGTCTTCTCCTTGAGCAGGGGGCTGGACTAGAAGACCTGCTAAGTCCCTTCCAATTCTATTATTCTACGTTCTACAGAGATTTAGAATACTCATTCAAAGATACGCTTCTTGATATTTAATATGACTTTTCTTTCTTTACAGTACACAGGATCTTAGTTTTTCACGCTGCCCTTTTGCATTGGACAGTATTTGCTCATGGGAAGTTTGCCGCATCTGTTTGCTTTGCTTTGTTTTCCTTTCTTTTTATTGACGATGACTATGCTGTTTCCTTAATTGGTTTTATTTTACCATTATTGTTTTTTATTGGTAACAGCTCCATTTCAGGGTCAGAAGGCAGAAAGCTAATTTCTTAAGTAAAACAATTATTGCTAATGTTAGAGAATTTCTCCATCTTTGATGAAAGAGGGAAGTGCTGAAATTCCATATATATCTGCTGTCAGCACCATATGGCTAGGAACAGAGTTGTAAAATCCCTTGGGGAATCAGACTTTGGTAATCGCGTGGATATGGCCCTGTGGCTCTCTTGGAAAAAAAAAATATGAAAATGATTCAGCCTTGTCTTGAGGAGGAGGAGGAGGAGGAGGAGGTGGAGGAAGTGGAGGAGGAGGAGAGGGAGGAGGAGGATGAGGGGCAAGGAGAGAGGGAAGAGGAGGGAGGGGAGAGGGAGAGGAAGAAGCAGTGGTGGGATTCAGCCAGTTCACACCAGTTTGGCAGAACTGGTAGCTATTTTATTGTTGCCCAAGTCCAGAATGGACTTCCGAAAGCAGCATCCACCCAGAGAACTGATTGTTCAACTGTTTGAATCCCACCACTGGGGAGGAGAAGGAGGAAGTGGAGGAGGAAGAGGAGGAAGAGGAGGAGGAGGGGGGAGGGGGAGGAGGGGGAGGAGGAGAGGATGTGTTATAGCCATGCCAGTCAAAAAGATCCCCTTTTAATCTTTTAGTTTACAGTCCTAAAATAAGTAAAAGAGTATTGCATACAACTGCTGGGGTTACGTTGCTTTGAAATTGTTTTGCTTCTTGTTCAGAATTTTTATGAAAGTCCCAGTTTGTCCCCTTTTGGAATTTCGCTGCACCCCTTCCACAGTCTCTAACCTATTCATTCGTTCGTTCGTTCATTCATTCATTTATTCATTCATTCGTTAAAGACATTTATATGGCCACCCAACTTACTCTCCATGACTCCAAGAAACTTACAGAAATAAAACCCCAAATGAAAAACCCACTCTTCTTCCACCTCCCTTTATATAAAGGCTCTTAAAGAGACACAGACCCTGCTGAATCATTCCCATCATTACACCTTACATTTTACATTGTATAAGCTGACAACTATCCAATTAACCAATTAATGTCCTCTGCATCATCTTGGGGTCTCCTGACCTAACCAGGTCTTCACTCTTCCTTTTCAAAGAGTCAAGGAGGGGGTCAATCTTATCTCCATAGGGTTGAGGTTCCACAGAGAGAAAACCACCACTGGATAGGCCCTTCTTCTTGGTCCCACCAGACAGATCTCCTTAGGAGAGAAGACCCATAACATACCCTGCCTCCCCACTCTTGTGGACAGATAAATATAGCTGTAGACAAATGGTCCTTCAATTAACCTTGTCAAGGTATTGATTTAACAGCTAACCAGGTTATGCAATATAAAATGTAAGATGTAATGATGGGAATGACTCAGTGACATGTGCAAATGTAGACTTGCACAGAACCATGCAGCTGCCAGATGTTGAACATTATTTTTTCTTTTCTTTTTTTCCTGTTTGCCTGCCTAAAAATACCTTTGCAAATTGTCAGTCAATATGCCTAAGATCATGGATATTATAATAATACTAATAACAGTAATAACAGTAATAACACTAATACTAATAATAAAGTTGGAAGGGATCTTGGAGGTCATCTAGTCCAGTCCCTTGCTCAGGCAGGTAACCTTATACCCTGGACAGACAAATGGCTGTCCAGTCTCTTCTTAAAAACTTCCAGTGTTGGAGCATTCACAGCTTCTGGAGGAAGGTTGTTCCACTGATTAATTGTTCTCACTGTCAGGAAATTCCTCCTTAGGTCTAGGTTGCTTCTCTCTTTGATTAGTTTCCATCCATTGCTTCTCGTCCTCCCTTCAGGCACCTTGGAGAATAGCTTGACTCCCTCTTCTTTGTCGCAGCCCCTGAGATATTGGAACACTGCTATCATGTCCCCCCTCATCCTTCTCTTTGTTAAACTAGACATACCCAATTCCAGCAACTGTTCCTTATATGTTTTGATATGCCTAAGACCAGCCCAATATTTATGCTGAAGTACAATTCCAAAATTCAGAAAGCTTTTGTTCTGTTTTCTGCTTGGTTCAGCATTGAAGAGGCAACAGTATTAAACAAGTTCTTCTTTATTGAAGGTCAAAACAGAAATGAACAAGCATGGCTCCGCCCCTATTTATACATTCAGCTTTGGGCAGTGTCAGCCAATGAATGCACCGTATTCTCCCGCTCAAATGCATGCTAATCAGTCTTGTAGACAGCAAGTCTGGCTAGCCGTCCATGTGGTCTGCTAACGGTTCCTGTACAGATCTCTGCAACCTGTTCCATAAGTTTAACTCAATACATTACAGCTTCTATCCTTCCCTTCCCACCACCCCCTTGTCTTGAAGGTGAAATTTCAGAAAAAAAAAAATCTCTTCTTAGGACAACGCTTTGCAATCGGACTTACCCAATTCACTGACAGCGCAGCCCATGAGGGTTTTATATTGTCAATTTTGCAAGGATAATCACTTTTGGCTCATCACTGTTTTCATAAGATTTTTTTATTTTCCAGATTTGTTCCACTCAGATTATTTATCCTCTGACAGAAATATACCCCTTTCTCTCGGCGTTGCAAAAAATTTTGCTTTATAGTTTGCAAAATTCGGCAAGGGTTAATGAGCTAATGTCAGAAAATGTGTCATCTTCCAGCTTTATTGTTTACCCTATGTACTTTTGGGCTTTATGTTGATGGGCCAATGACTGTAATAAAGAATATCTATCTTCTTTGTCCCCAGGCATGTAAACAGCTATCTTTCCTGACATCATTTTAATCTGGGTGGCAGTGTTAGAGAACTGAGCTAATATCAGGAATCCAGTTTATATATATATATATATATATATATATATATATATATATATATATATATATTCTTACTTTAGAAGCACTGTTTGTGTTTGAGCATCCCGAATGATCACACTGTGATCAAAATAAATCAAGCAATCAATCAGAATAAAGCTGGAAGGAACCTTTAAAGTCTTCTAGTCCAAACTCCTGCTCAACCAGGAGACCTTATACAATTTGAGACAACTGGCTGCCCAGTCTCTTAAAAATCTTAAAATCTCCAAAGGTGGAGTGGGAAGACAACTTGGGAAGACAATTGCTTCCACTGGTTGATTGTCTTCACTGTTAGGAAGTTTCTCCTTAATTCCAGGGTGCTTCTCTCCTTGGTTAGTTTCCATCCATTGTTTCTTGTCCTGCCTTCTGGTGCTTTGGAGAATAAGTGGATTCCCTCTTTGTGGCAACCCCTCAAATACTGGAAAACTGCTGTCATGTCACCCCTGATCCTTCTTTTCTCCAGACTAGCCTAACCCAAATCCTGCAACCGTTCTTCATATGTTTTAGTCTCCAGGCCTTTAATCATCCTCATTGCTCTTCTCTGCACTTTTTCCAAAGTTGCAATATTTTTTTTTCTCATCTCACTCCACAGCATTTTTTTTTAATCTGTCCCCAAGGATGGTCTTGAACATTTACCTTAATTACATAACCCCTAAATGCATGGGAAATACCCATGGGAAAATGGATACAGAGGAACGGTTCACAAAAGTGTGAACATCCCAGTTCAATCATGCAGAAATCACTCTTTAGGACAGTGGTTCTCAACCTGTGGGTCGGGACCCTATTTGGGGTCGAATGACCATTTCACTGGGGTCGCCAAACCACGCTGTCCGCCATTTTTTCCCTTTTCCTTAGCTGTCCTACTCCCTCTTATTGGTGGCCACACCCACTTGGGGGTCACCACAACATGGGGAACTTTATTATGGGGTCACGGCATTAGAAAGGTTGAGAACCACTGCTTTAGGAGACCAAGAAAAAAAAAAAGTCCTTCCATGCCTGCTGATAGGCATAATGTTCAGGGAAGAAATTTGAGATCAAATGCAGGGGGTTTCTACAATAATTTAGCAATAACAATACCACTTAGACTTACATACTGCTCCACAGTGCTTTACATCCCTCTAAGCGGTTTACAGAGTCAGCATATTTGCCCCCAACAATCTGGGTCCTCATTTTACCGACCTCGGAAGGATGGAAGGCTGAGTCAACCTTGAGCCGGTCAGGATCGAACTGCTGGCAGTGGGCAGAGTCAGCCTGCAATACTGCATTTTTTTTATTTAAAATTTTTATTTTCCATTTTTCAATACATAATACTATCAATACACTATAAAAAAAAACCTTTAAAATAAATTCATACATATGACCTTAGGTGTCGCTCGTCCACCTCCCCCCCAACTGCATCCGCCCTCTCTACCTTCCTTCCTTCCTTCCCTCTTCCTTCTCTCCTCTCTTCACCTCTCTCCCCTCCTCCTTTCCTCCCATCCTACTTGCTTCCATCCCTTCCTCCTCCCCTCTCATCCCTCTTCGGATGAGAGGGGAGAAGGAAGAGGGAAGGAAGGAAGGAAGGAAGGTAGAAAGTGAAGGGGTCTGAAGAGCAATACTGCATTTTGACCACTGTGCCACAACACCTCAGAATAACCGTACTAATCTGCTACAAGATTTGTGGGTATTTACTTACTTACTTACTTACTTACTTACTTACTTACTTACTTACTCACTCACACTCATTCATTCATTCATTCAGTCATTCATTTGTATCCTGCCTTAATTAGTTTTACAAATAACTCAAGGCAGCTAACATACCCGACACATCATTCTCCTCCTCTTTTCCCAATGACAACAACAGCCCGGTGAGGTGAGTTGTTATGAGAAAGAGTGACTGGACCAAAGACACCCCAAATTGGCTTTTGTGGCTGGGATGGAACTTGAACTCATGGATTTTCACTGAGGGAGTGGAATTTGTGGGGAGGGAGAGAGGAGGAGGAGGAGGCAGAAGAGAAAGAGGAGGAGGAGGAAGTATAGGAGGAGGTGGAAGAGGAGGTGGAGGAGGAGGAGGAGGAGGAGAGGGAGGAGAAGGAGGAGGAGGGGCAAGGAGAGAGAGAAGAGGAGGGAAGGGAGAGGGAGAGGAAGAAGCAGTGGTGGGATTCAGCCAGTTTGCACCAGTTTGGCAGAACTGGTAGCTATTTTTTTTTTGCCCAGGTCCAGAATGGACTTCCGAAAGCAGTATCCACCCAGAGAACTGATTGTTCAATTGTTTGAATCCCACCACTGGGGAGGAGGAGGAGGAGGAGGAGGAGGAGGAGGAGGAGGAGGAGGAGGAGGAGGAGGAGGAGGAGGAGGAGGAGGAGGAGGAGGAGGAGGAGGAGGAGGAGGAGGAGGAGGAGGAGGAGAGGATGTGTTATCACCATCCCAGTCAAAAAGATCCCCTTTTAATCTTTTAGGTTACAGTCCTAAAATAAGTGAAAGAGTATTGCATACAACTGTTGGGGTTACATTGCTTTGAAATTGTTTTGCTTCTTGTTCAGAATTTTTATGGAAGTCCCAGTTTGTCCCCTTTTGGAATTTCACTGCACCCCTTCCAACATTTTCTTCTTTCCCATGTAGGAAGAGTTTTGTAAATTCGACTAAATACAAAACAGAACACAACCATAGTCTCTAACCTATTCATTCATTCATTCATTCATTCATTCATTCATTCATTCATTCATTCATTCATTCATTAAGGACATTTATATGGCCACCCAACTCACTCCTCCTCCTCCTCCTCCTCCTCCTCTCTGCAAAACCTACTCCCATCTATCACTGATGATGCTACCTAGTTGGGTAATGAAACATCTTCAAGAAAAGACCCAGAACAACCAAGCTCAGAGCGCATTAAAGACCTTCCTTTGAGGATCTCATTAATGATGAAATTTTGTCTGCCACATACGGAGATATTTTTTTTTTAAATAAGGCCTGCTCTTTTTTTTTTTTTTTTGTCTTTGTTTGATTTCTACCTCATCTGCAGCTGCATTTAAAATCTACCATTGCACCATTTAGAACGTCAGCTCCCACTGAAATGGTAACTCAGTCGCCAATTCTCCTCCTGACACCTGACTTATCCTTCCCTCTCAAATTTAATTGACTCTCTTGAGCTTGTAGATGATGGTTACAAATTTGGAAGGGAAGAGCTGATTTTTATTATCCTGTGTACTATCCTGGAGTGGTGCTTATCAACTCCTCCTGTGAGGCAAGGCCTCATTAAACTAGGCAGTGTACAAAGAGCATAATAAAAGTTAACCCCGTTGTAAAAAGATCTGGGTGTGGGGGTGTGATGTGGGACAGGGGAGGCCTTAGGAGACATATGGAGTTGATGCAAATGGTACACAGGAGGTAACTGTGGTTATAAAGAAATTCAAGTATGATGTCCTTCCTTTGTGCAGAGAAGAGCAACAAAGATGATTAAGGGACTGGAGGATAAAACATAGGAAGAATGGACGCAGGAACTGGATATATCTAGCCTAGTGAAAAGGAGTAGGGGTAACAAGATAGCAATGTTCCAATATTTGAAAGGCTGCCCCAAAGAAGAGGAGGGGGTCAAGCTGTTCTCCAAAGCATTTGATGGCAGGACAAGAGGCAAGAGACGGAAACTAATCAAGGAGAGAAATAAAGAGAAATGTCCTGACATTTAGAACAATGAATCAGTGGAATGACTTGCCTCCAGAAGTTGTGGGTACTCCAATGCTGGAGGTTTTTAAGGAGATTGGAAAGCTATTTGTCTGAAATGGTGTAAGGTTTCCTGCTTGAGCAGGGGGTTAGACTAGAAAGAAAGGAAAGAAGAAAGGAAGGAAGGAAGGAAGGAAGGAAGGAAGGGGAAGGAAGGAAAGGAGGAAGGAAGGGAGGAAGGACTGGAAAGAAAAAAGAAAGAAAAAAGAAACAAAGGAGGGAGGGAGGAAAGAGAGGAAGGAAGGAAGGAAGGAAGGAAGGAAGGAAGGAAGGAAGGAAGGAGTGAGGGAAGGAGGGAGGGAGGAAACAAAGAAAGAAACGAAGGAAGGAGGAAAGAAAAAAGAAAGAAAGGAAGGAAGGAAGGAAGGAAGGAAGGAAGGAAGGAAGGAAAAAAGGAAGGAAGGGAGGGAAGGAGGAAGAGGAAGGGAGGGAGGAAGGAAGGAAGAAAAGAAAGAAAGAAAGAAAAAAAGAAAGAAAGAAAGAAAGAAAGAAAGAAAGAAAGAAGGAAGAGGAAGGAAGGAAGGGAAGGAAGGAAGGGAGGAAGGGAGGGAGGGAGTAAAGAAAGAAAGAAAGAAAGAAAGAAAGAAAGAAAGAAAGAAAGAAAGAAGGGAGGGAGGGAGGAAAGAGGAAGGAAGGAAGGAGGGAGGGAGGGAAGGAGGGAGGGAGGGAGGAAAGAAAGAAAGAAAGAAAGAAAGAAAGAAAGAAAGAAAGAAAGAAAGAAAGAAAGAAAGAAAAAAGAAAGAAAGGTTACCAAGCTGATAAACCTCAACAAAAACTGGCCTGGAAATGGATTTTGGGGATCTTCAAAGAGGCTCTGGAAGGTGTTACAGGAGTATTCACCACCTCTGTTAAAAGGACAGAAGCAGCATAGTGATGCAAAATCCACCCTCTCCTCTTTTTTTCCCTCCCCTTTTCTTTTTTGCAGGACAAATATGGTGGAGCAACCTTGCTATTCTCTTTGATCCATCCATCTACAAGAACCATTTTCTTTTTTTTTCCTACTCATACTTGCTTTAGCCTTGCCAAGCATCCTCATCAAATTCAATATTGTATTATTTTGAGAGGCTGCTACAAAGAGGAGGGGGTCAATTTATTTTCCAAAGCAGCAGAGGGAAGGAGAAGATACAGTGGATGGAAACTGCTGTAATATGTCTAATCCCCTGGTTTGAAAGTATCTGTCAAGGATGAAACTTTGGTAGCTACATGCCTCTGTGTTTCAACTTGCCGTTAGATTAAGGAGGCGTGAGGTGTTACTTTCAAGTGGGTTGGATGGAGAAAAGAAACTTCTACGATTCTGTTGAAGACCATGAGAGCCTGAAGCCTTTTCAAGGACACCAGAATAGGTGTGGATTTGAAGCAGACGGTACCCATAACAAAGTGAACTTGTTTAAATGGACCACGTAAAACATTGGGGGTTTGACTGGGAAAATTACTGTTTAAGTCTATGCCTTGCTGTTGGAACCTCAGAGTTAGTTTTGCTTTGACATTACTATGTAGTGTATTCAATAAGCAGTAAGATTTTTTGGAGACGGAATGAACCTGGAGTTTTATTTGGATTCTTGAGCTGAATGTTGACAGCTTCTATTAAAGGCATCATTGCAGGGAAGATAGAAAGTGTCCAGAGAAGAGCAACAAAAAAGATAAAGAGTCTGGAGGCTAAATTATATAATGAATGCCTAAGGCAGGGGTTCCCAACCAGGGGTGCGAGATGATAAATTTGGCAGTTCCTTGATTGAAAACTTGGGTTTTCAAAATTATAGTGTATATACATAATTTGTTGCCGTTATTTTGAACTTTTGTAAGGAGTGTGAGAATATATCAGAAGCGTTTTAGGGATGTGGGGTATAGAAAACGTTGGGAGCCGCTGGTCTAAGGCAGTGGTGGTGAACCTATGGCACGTGTGCCAGAGGCGGCACTCGGAGCCCTCTCTGTGGGCATATGTGCCATTGCCCCAGCCCTGCCTCCCCCCAGGGACCCCTCCTCCCCAGCAGCCCCCCTGGAGGAGAGTCAACCCCAGAGCGTGGCCCATGCGGAGCAGCGCATCCAGGTAGAATAGAAAAGACTCTAACCTCATGCCTCATCATGCAGTTGATGCTGAGGAACACGGGCAGAGGGTGTGGCCACCATGGCGCTGCTGGGCTGCCTGGATGATCTGTGGTGGTCCTTGGAGGTGGTGAGTGGCCCTGCGGGCAGGGGGGGTGGAGGCAGGACAGGGGGTGGACTGAGGGTGGGGTCAGTTTTTGGGCACTCGGTCTCTAAAAGGTTTGCCATCACTAGCCTAAGGGAACTAGGTATGTTCGACCGAACAAACAGAAGGGGAGACCTGACAGCATCTTCCAATACTTGAAGGACTGTCATAGGGAAGAGGGTGTCAATTCATTCTTCAAAGCATCCGAGGGCATGAGAAGAAGCAATGGGTGGAAGCTCCTCAGAGAGAGGTCCAGCTTGGAAATAAGGGAGGAATTTCCTGACAGTGAGAATGATGAAACAATGGAAGTTGTGGGCGCTTCATTGCTGTAGGTTTTCAAGAAAATATTGGACAACCATCTGTCCAGGATGGTATGAGGACTCCTGCCTTGGACAGAGGGTTGGCCTAGAAAACCTCCAAGGTCCCTTCCAGCCCTTTGATTCTGTGATTCTGTGATTCTGTGATTCTGTGATTGATTCTGTGATTCTGTGATTCAGTGATTGATTCTGTGATTCTATGATTGATTCTGTGATTCTGTGATTGATTCTGTAATTGATTCTGTGATTCTGTGATTGATTCTGTAATTGATTCTGTGATTCTGTGATTGATTCTGTGATTCTGTGATTGATTCTGTGATTGATTCTGTGATTCTGTGATTCTGTGATTGATTCTGTGATTCTGTGATTGATTCTGTGATTCTGTGATTGATTCTGTGATTGATTCTGTGATTCTGTGATTGATTGTGATTCTGTGATTGATTCTGTGTGATTCTGTGATTCTGTGATTCTGTGATTGATTCTGTAATTGATTCTGTGATTCTGTGATTGATTCTGCGATTCTGTGATTGATTCTGTGATTGATTCTGTGATTCTGTGATTCTGTGATTGATTCTATGATTCTGTGATTCTGTAATTCTGTGATTCCATGATTCTATGATTGATTCTATGATGCTATTCTATTTGCATTCTCTCCTATCTAGCTTTCAGAGCCATTCTGTAAAGCCATTGTTTAATTAATCTAATCTTTGTTGTTATAGAAATGTCCTTATCCTTTATAATCTGTAGGGCTCTTTGTGCTTCAACAACAATTCAAAAAAATGCTTCCCAATATAAGGGAGCAAAACACCTGTCTGATATTGAGTAGTTAGACATTGTCTCTTTCCCACTGCAGTGTTTCTGGAAAAAAAAATATGTCTAACATCTGAAGTCACATTAAAGAATGGAGGTCTTAAAACAGTGACATACAGTATTTTTCCAGTGTTTTGAAAGCCTAGAAGAAACAGACTACTTTAATTAAAAGAACACCCTCAGCTCATACTTACATAAAGTCTGAAGCACTGTGTCTAAATATTTTCAAAGGGGGATCTTGTCTAAATTGGTTTTTCTTCTTTTTACTTTTGTTTTACACTGTCCACCTTTATTTACCCTTGAGCCCCGAACAATAAAATAATCTACCATGTACATCACCATGAAATAGAAGTAACAATTAGAGCAGTTGCAGAGCGGAAGAGAGTGGATGAAGCTTTGATTTCATATGTGGGAAGGGAAGGGAAAGGAAGGGAAGGGGAGGGAAGGGAAGGGAGGGAAGGAAGGGAAGGGAAGGGAAGGGAAGGGAAGGGAAAGGAAAGGAGGGAAGGGAAAGGAAGGGAAGGGAAAGGAAGGGAAAGGAAGGGAAGGAAAGGAAAGGACAGGATAAAGAAGGGAAAGGAAGGGAAGGGAAGGGAAGGGAGGGAAGGAAAGGAAAGGATAAAGAAAGGAAAGGAAGGGAAGGGAAGGGAAGGGAGGGAAGGGAAGGATGAAGAAGGAAGGGAAGGGAAGGGAAGGGAAGGAAGGGAAGGGAAGGGAAGGGAAGGAAAGGAAGGGAAGGGAAAGGAGGGAAGGAAAGGATGAAGAAGGGAAAGGAAGGGAAGGGAAGGGAAGGGAAGGGAGGGAAGGAAAGGAAAGGAAAGGAAAGGGAAGGGAAGGGAAAGGAGGGAAGGGAAAGGAAGGGAAAGGAAGGGAAGGAAAGGAAAGGACAGGATAAAGAAGGGAAAGGAAGGGAAGGGAAGGGAAGGGAGGGAAGGAAAGGAAAGGATAAAGAAGGGAAAGGGAAGGGAAGGGAAGGGAAGGGAAGGGAGGGAAGGAAAGGAATGAAGAAGGAAAAGGAAGGGAAGGGAAGGAAGGGAAAGGAAAGGATGAAGAAGGGAAGGGAAGGGAAGGGAAGGGAAGGAAAGGAAAGGAAAGGAAAGGAAAGGAAAGGAAAGGAAAGGAAGGAAAGGAAAGGAAAGGGAAGGAAGGAAGGGAAGGGAACGGAAGGGAAGGAAAGGAAAGGATGAAGAAGGGAAAGGAAGGGAAGGAAAGGAAAGGATGAAGAAGGGAAAGGAAGGGAAGGGAAGGGAGGGAAGGAAAGGAAAGGAAAGGGAAGGGAAAGGAGGGAAGGTAAAGGAAGGGAAAGGAAGGGAAGAAAAGGAAAGGAAAGGAAAGGAAAAGAAAGGGAAGGGAAGAGAGGAAAGGGAGGGGAAAGGAAGGGAAGGGAGGGGAGGGAAGTAGGTAAATGGATGAAGAAAGGGAAGAGAGAGAACAGGAGGGGAGGGGAGCCAATAACTTTCCCATTGACTTTGCTTATTGTAAAAAGGGATCACCTGACCCTGGAACACTGCAACCACCATCCATACATGTCAGTTGCTAAGCAGTCAAATTTTGGCCACATGACCACAAGGATGCTGCAAAGGTCAACAGCATGGAAAATGGCCATAAATCACTTTTTTCAGTGCTGTGACAACTTCAAAGGGTCACTAATGGTTGTAAAGTTGAGGATGACCTTAATTTATTTTTTTGCATGTTTTTAATAGTTCCAACAGTTTAATAGTTTTAGAATTGTAAACCACCCAGAGTCATTCAGCAGAGATGGGTTCCTTCCTTCCTTCTTTCCTTCTTTCCTTCTTTCTTTCCATCCTTCCTTCCTTCCTTCCTTCCTTCCTTCCTTCCGTCTTCCCTTCCCTTCTTTCCAGTCCTTCCTTCTTCCCTTCCCTTCTTTCCAATTCTTCCTTCCTTCTTCCCTTCCCTTCCTTTCTTTCCAGTCCTTCGTTCTTTCCAGTCCTTCCCCTTCCTTTCTTTCTTTCCTTCCTTCCTTCCTTCCTTCCTTCCCTTCCCTTCCCTTTCCTTCTTTCCCTTCCTTCTTTCCCTTCCTTCCTTCCTTCCTTCCTTCCTTCCTTCCTTCCCTCTCTCTCTTTCTTGCAATGGATTAATAATGACATGATAATATCTATCTAAAAAGATTAAATGATGATGGATTGGAAAGGAAAAAAAGGAAAAAAAATCAATCATTAAACAGAAGGAAGGAAGGAAGGAAGGAAGGAAGGAAGGAAGGAAGGAAGGGAAAAGTAAATAAATAAAATAAATAAATAAATATTAATATCGGTGCATCCCTTCGCCTGGCTACTGCAACCCCACTCAAAATTTTCCACCTGCTTTACCTGCACATCTTCCTTGATATGGTTCTTATCAGTAGAAAGAGAACAAGAAAGATCCTTGAAAACTCACTAATATTCTGTCACTGGCTGATGGATTGTGCAGCTGGAATCAAAGTCCTGTTTCCTGTATTATATCCACCTAGGGTTTAAGTGTAGTAAAACGCTTTTAATGGCTGATGTTGGTGAGACACCAAAAGCCAGCCACTGTAATTAATAACTATTAAAGTTGTTTGACTGATCATATCTCCTGGCATGGCGAATCTCTTTTGTGCAGGTATGGATATTAATGGATTCCATTAAATTCATATATTTCAGCAGATAGTAATTTACAATCTCTTATAAAATCTGTCACCAAACACAGTCGAAGATATAGGATTGTCTCGATGAATTACCGAGCAAATTGTATCACTTCATTTCAACCCCCCTCTACCCTTCTTCTGCCTTCCTAAAATGACTTTACTGACTCAATATGAATGTCAAAGGATTGGAAGTTCGTGTTAAAATCAGCCCTCTCTCTTTTTTTTTTTTTTTAAAAAAAATCTTTTTTCCCATTCCACGCTTCTGTTTTTCACCTCTAGCTGGGAATATATAGAGTAAAGGTTCCTGATAAATTTGTTAATGAGCTGTGGCGGTGCAGTGGCTATAATGCAGTATTGCAGACTGACTCTGCTCACTGCCAGCAGTTCGATCCTGACTGGCCCAAGGTTCACTTAGCCTTCCATCCTTTCAAGGTTGGTAAAATGGGGACCCAGATTGTTGGGGGCAATAGGGTGACTCTGTAAAATGCTTAGGAGAGCTGTAAAACACTGTGAAGCGGTATATAAGTCTAAATGCTTTTGCTATTTTTATTTATGAGACTTATATGCCGCTTTAAGTGCAAGCACTCTCTAAGCGGTGTACACCAGTAAGCAATGTATATATATATTTACATTGCCCCCAACAATCTGGGTCCTCATTTTACCTACCCCGGAAGGATGGAAGGCTGAGTCAACCTTGAGCCGGTGAGATTTGAACCGCTGACCTGCTGAACACAGTCAGCTAAGGTGGCCTGCAGTACTGCACTCTAACTGCTGCGCCACCTCGGCTCTTGCAAAATGCAAAAGAAGACACAAGGAAAAGTGAAATGTTATTCCTTCCTTCCTTCCTTCCTCCATCCCTTCCTCTCTCCCTCTCTGAATTAACAGTGGTTAGAATACAGTATTGCAGCTAACTCACTGCTCACTGCCAGGAGTTTGATCCTGACTGGCTGAAGGTTGACTCAGCCTTCTATCCTTCTTAGGTAAGTAAAATGAGGACTCAGATTGTTGGGGAAAATAGGCTGATTCTGTAAACTACTCAAAGAGGGCTGAAAAGCACTATGAAGCAGTATATAAGTCTTAAGTGCTTTTGCTATTGCTATTCTTTCCTCCCTCCCTCCCTCCCTCCCTCTTTGGATTAACAGTGGTTAGAATGCAGTATTGCAGGCTAGCTCACTGCCCACTGCCAGGAGTTCGATCCTGACTGGCTCAAGGCTGACTCAGCCTTCCATCCTTCTAAGGTCAGTAAAATGAGGACCCTGATGATTGGAGGGGCAATACTCTGACTCTGTAAACCACTTAGAAAGGTTTACACACTGTAAAGCAGTGTGAAGCAGTATATACGTCTAAGTGCTGTTGCTATTAGCATTTCTTTCTAAATCAGAATGGTGGGACCCAGTTGGACTTTTATTTTTTTTTTTCAGAGAGAGAACTGAGGCTCTGAGAAGATAAAGTGCCATTACTGCTTTTTCAAAAAAAGAAAAAGAAAGGAAGGAAGGAAGGAAGGAAGGAAGAAAGGAAGGAAGGAAGGAAGGGAAAGGTTGGAAGAAGGAAAGAAGGAAGAAAGGAAAATGGAAAGAAGGAAAGGGAAGGGAAGGGAAGAAGGAAGGAAGGAAAGATAGAAGGAAGGAAGGAGTGGAAAGAAGGGAAGGGAAGGGAAGAAGGAAGGAAGAAAAGATGGAAGGGAGGGAGGTAGGGAGGAAGGAAGGAAGGACTGGAAAGAAGGGAAGGGAAAGGAAGGGAAGAAGGAAGCAAGGAAAGATGGAAGGAAGGAAGGAAGGAAGGAAGGAAGGAAGGAAGGAAGGAAGGACTGGAAAGAAGGGAAGGGAAGGAAAGAAGGAAGGAAGGGAGGGAGGGAGGGAAGGAGGAAGGAAGGACTGGAAAGAAGGGAAGGGAAGGGAAGAAGGAAGGAAGGAAGGAAGGAAGGAAGGAAGGGAGGAAGGAAGGAAGGAAGGAAGGAAGGAAGGAAGGGAGGAAGGAAGGGAGGAAGGAAGGAAGGGAGGGAGGAAGGAAGGAAGGGAGGGAGGGAGGGAGGAAGGATGAAAGGAAGGAAGGAAGGAAGGAAGGAAGGAAGGAAGGAAGGAAGGAAGGAAGGAAGGAAGGGAGCCCATCTCCGCTGAATGACTCTGGGTGGCTTACAATTCTAAAACTATTAAACTATTGGAAATATTTAAAATAGGGAACCATCTGCCAAGTCAGACAAGAATCTGCCTGATGCATTCACCTAATGTTTCTGAATGTCAGTAGCTCAAGGTGTCTTTGCGCTGTCTTTGATGAGAAGCAGAAGACATCAGGATGCTAAACGGAGAAGGAAATTATACAGTCAGAGGACAAGTTTAAGAAAAAAAGACAGGTAGGGGAACTTTATGCAGAACAAAACTGGTTGATAAACCTGAAGGACAATGGGGGTCCTTGGTGCTCTCCAAGACCTCCCCCACCAACACTGGCAGGACAAGCCACTAAACCAGGGGTCGGCAACCTTGGCTCTTTTACGACTGGTGGACTTCAACTCCCAGAATTCCTGAGCCAGCCATGCTGAGGGAAAAGGGAGGGTTTCCAAGCTGAGCCATGGCTGGCTCAGGAATTCTGGGAGTTGAAGTCCACAAGTCATAAAAGAGCCAAGGTTGCCTACCCCTGCGACTAGAGTATAAATTGAGAGCAAAGTCCATTCCTTACTTGCACTGATGATGTTACCTAATTTGGGTAATGAAATATTCCAGTGAAGTACTTTGGGCATTAGAATCCATTTCTTTTGAGCTGAGCAGGTCACCTATTTCATTCTCATTCCCCTTCTTTTTAGCACTAATGATGTAATTTAGTTGGGTAATGAAATGTCTGCAAGAAAACCAAGTGGTGACTCCTGCTCCTTCTCCTCCTCTTCCTCCTGCTCCTCCTTTCCACAAACCCCATTCTCTTGTAGCACTGATGAAGTAATCTAGTTGGGTAATGAAATGTCTGCAAGAAAACCAAATGGGGACGACTTCTCCTCCTTCTCCTCCTTCTCCTCCTTCTCCTCCTCCTCCTCCTCCTCCTCCTCCTCCTCCTCCTCCTCCTTTCCACAAACCCCATTCTCTTGGAGAACTGATGAAGTAATCTAATTGGGTAATGAAATGTCTGCAGGAAAACCAATTGGTGACTCCTCCTCCCCCTTTCCTCCTTCTCCTCCTCCTCCTCCTCTTCCACCTCCACCACCACCACCTTCTCCTCCTTCCCCTCCTCCTCCTCCTCCTCCTCCTCCTCCTCCTCCTCCTCCTCCTCCTCCTCCTCCTCCTCCTCCTCCTCCTCCTCCTCCTGCTTTCCACAAAACCCATTCTCTTGTAGCACTGATGATATAATCTAGTTAGGTAATGAAATATCTGCAGAAAAACAACCAAGCTGAGAGAGCAACAAGAACCTCATAGCTCAATCCTGAGGGGCAAATATTCTCTTCTATTAGTGTTGTAAATATAGAAAGAACTATATGCTCTTCTCACATAATAAAATAAAATAAAATAAAAACCAGCTATCCTTCTTATTCCACTAAAAGAAACGAATCATGGGCAAATATGAAAAGAAGCGAAGGTACTGAATTGGAGCGCACAGTTTGGATGAGAATGACTCATAAGAGACCTCATTGCATAAAAGGTTTTCATAAATAAATTCAAAGCATTGCTACTCATCTTTATAAAGAAATAATGAACAGTGGTTTCGTCCTTGGTGTTGAAAACTAGCCAAGATGAATAAGAAACCAAAAGGAATGGGACCGTTGGAATACATAATAAAATTCAGAACTAATTCAGACTTAGCTTTAAATATCTGAGCAGTTCAACATCTTGGCTTACTTCTGTATATTTCCAAGTTTTATAGAGATAACAAATTCTCCTCCTAAAGCAATATTGTCAGCTTTGAATGTAATATATTTCACAGGCCTGTGAAAACAGAACTGTGTAACTCAATTTTACCACAAAAGCAGCTTTTCTTCCACTGTTGGAAGGACTGAAAAAGATTTCCACCACTAGACATGTAAAAGACGAAATTAGACCTAGACTGAGATCTTTTGTTCCATTTTTTTCCCTCACATTTCTCATCTCATTAGATGAAATACAATTTGCTTTTTTCCTCTTCAAAGCAGGAGATTGTTTCAGATAAATTTTCCTGGGTGGAACATCATGTCCTTAGTAGAATTTCATAATAAATGGGCAAAGTCTTCCTTTGTATATTAAAAAGAAGGATTCACGGTGACATAATAGCAGTCTTCCAATATCTCAAGGGCTGCCCCAAAGAAGAGGGAGTCAAGCTATTTTCCAAGGCGCCTGACGGCAGGACAAGAAGCAACGGATGGAAACTGATCAAGGAGAGAAGCAACCTAGAACTAAGGAGAAATTAAATAATCAGTAGAACAACCTGCCTCCAGAAGTGGCGAATGCTCCAACACTGTAAGTTTTTAAGAAGAGACTGGACAGCCATTTGTCTGAAATGGTATAGTGTTACCTGCCAGAGCAGGAGGTTGCACTAGAAGACCTCCAAGGTACCTTCCATCTTTTATTCTATATTTATATGTCCTTTCTTGTTTGATGGACATCTTTCTATTCTCCAAAGCACCTGAAGGCAGGACAATAAGCAACAGATGAAAACTAAGCAAAGAGAGAAGCAATCTAGAACTAAGGAGAAATTTCCTGACAGTTAGAACAATTAATCTGTGGAACAACCAGCCTCCAGAAGTTGTTTAATGCTCCAACACTGGAGGTTTTTAAAGAAGAGGCTGTACAGCCATTTGTCTGAAATGATATAGGGTTTCCTGCCTGAACAGGGGATTGGACTAAAACTAGATGACCTCCAAGGTTCCTTCCAACTTTATTATTATTATTTCTAGATTTTCAGAAGTCTAGAATCATGTTTTAGAGCCAGTTTGATCTAGTGGTTAAGGTGCTAGCCTAGAAACCAGAAGGCTGTAAGTTCTAGTCTCATTTTAGGCATGAAAGCAAGTTGGGTGATGTTGGGGCAATTATCAGGAGACTAATTCTAATTTTAGAGTTCTAATTCTAGTTCTTACTTTTCTCCACTGAATGACAGTCAACATTCTATGGCAGTGTTTCTCAACCTTGACAATTTTAAGGCATGTGGACTTCAACTCCCAGAATTCCACAGCCAGCAATGCTGGCTGTGGAATTCTGGGAGTTGAAGTCCACATGCCTTAAAATTGTCAAGGTTGAGAAACACTGTTCTATGGGCTGGAATATAATCTGGAGTCCCAGGAGGAAGGGGTTCCTTTGCAGAGGGCAATAGAGACAGCTGAACTTGGAATACCTGGTGGATAGAAAGATAGTCCTATCTGACCACTCTAGCAATTCACAAATTATATCTTCTATTATACAAATAGTTGTTTAGTCTGGCAAGATTCTGTCTGTAGGTGGACGTCAAGAAAAAAAAAAAAACTACTCAGAGGTAATTCTTTATGTTAATCTTAGTTCTTTGGACCTGACATTCTGTACAATTGTGTGTGGCTGCATCCCTCAGCTAAATATTTCTATTTTTTTAAAAAAATGTTTTATTATTATTATTGAACAGAATTCAATAATAATCATTCAACAAAACGTGTTGTTTGTGTATGTTATTCACTAATACAAATTAAATTCCTAACCCCTAAATCTTTTTTCTCTAACCATTGATGAAATAGGTCCCAAGTTTGAAAATGTTCCATTTCTTCTTTTTCTTTCAACTTTAAAGTAAGTCTGTCCACTTCTGCATCATCTAGTATTTTTTTAATTATTTCTTCTTCTGGTGGTGTTTCTTCATTCTTCCAGTATTGTGCAAGTACAATTCTTGCTGCTGTTATCACATGTAAAATCCAATGTGTTCTTTGCTTATCAAGTTTTTCTGGCATTATACTTACTTTAAAAATATCAGGTTTATAGTCTATGTCAGTGGTGGCGAACCTATGGCACGCCTGCCAGAGGTGGCACTTGGAGCCCTCTCTGTGGCACACATGCCCTTGCCCCAGCCTCGCCTCCCCCCGTGACCCCCTCCTCACCAGCAGCCCCCCTGGATGAGAGTCGCCCCCGAGCGTGGCCCATGTGGAGCAGCGCAGCCAAGGACATGGCAGCCAGGCAGCGTAGACAAGACTCTGCTGTCACGCCCCATCCCACACAGTTGATGCTGCAGGGCGCGGCGAGAGGGCGTGACTGCCATAGCGCTGCTGGGCTGCCTGGGCGATCTGCGTCAGGCTCTGGAGGCAGTGAGTGGCCCTGCGGGCAGGCAGGGTGGTGGGGGAGTATGAGCGGGGTAGAGTGTGGAGCAGGGGTGTAGCTAGTTTTTGGGCCCTCGGTCTCTAAAAGGTTCGCCATCACTGGTCGATGTGTTTCTCTAACATTTTTTTCTAACCAAGTATGAATTTGTGTCCAATATCTCCTTGCTCTAACACGTGTCCACCACGTATGATAATAAATACCTGGTTTATGCTGAGCATTTCTAGAAGCGATGCTCCTGCAGAACAAAAAGCAAATGTATTAATTCTCTTCCCCTTTGTCTTTCTAAAGTAATATTGTTCAGCAAGAAACAAAGGAAAGCAAAAAAGAACTGTTTATATGCCTAAAATGTGCTTCCCCAAGAGATCAGACTGTCCGTATCTTTTCGGAAGGAAAAAGCCGCTTACATATCTGCCGTCTGGGTCGTTGTCAAACAGTTACAGTCACAAGGTACCTTAGGCAAAGCATGCCAAAGTGACATGTTGACATTCTGCTAATGCCTGGGTCTCCCCCCCACCTCCAAACCTTGTCTTCTGTCACCCCAGACAGAAAGGATTTAGAAGCAGAAAAAAAAAAGCAGAAAGACAGAAGCTACAGGATTCACTCTGAGGAATTCAGAAGAGATGTAATTGTGGAAATCAGGCTGAAGAGCGCTTGCAACTTTGGAATGACATTAAGAGTGCCTTAAAAGAAACTTGATAAGGTCAGGCTCCTAAACATGGGGGCTGTTGAAGGAGAAGCCAACTTCTAGAGCAGACATGTTTCTGCATGGGCCAGATGCATCATGCAGGAACTGCGCCCACCCCATTGACAGCAATGGGGAAAAAGTTGCAATACGTTGCACGACGTCATGTATAATAATAATAATAATAATAATAATAATAATAATAATAATCCCCCAGTGAGGCACTACCTTGACGTGGTTGTGGGGCTTGTGTACTCTGAGGAAGATGAGAGCTATGCCAGAGGTTCAACCATACTGGACAGGTCTCATCAGAGGAGTCAGACAAAGAGTGTCTCTCCCATAAAAAATATGGTGAGACGTAAATTTCAGAATGCCATACCGGCTCGGACGCGCCCGGGTTAACAAGGTCCGCACTAGATATTGGAGTTCCTGGATATCTGGTGAAAAATGGGTTACAGGACTCAGGACTGTTGGCTGAGCAACCAGGGCCAGCAGCTGCAGAACTACTGGAAGAAAAGGTGTTTACCCGTCGCAGATACACAGTGATGGAAAACAAAGAAATAATGATCTGTTACTACAGATCAAGTCCAACAAGACGAGGATATCTAAAACGAATGCACCAATTCTGGAAAGAACAACATCCAGAATCAGAAATAACAGAACAGAGACTAGCAGATCAACGCCGATTTATAACACGAAATAAAGTATTCACAGAAACAGAATTGGACGAACTGCAAAGGTTTACCCAGGGCAAAGAAATCAAAGCCTTACAGAAGTAATTCAGAATGTAGAGGCAAACCAGGGGGAGTTGGCAGTGAAAGAATCCAATAGAGATATACAACTGTTCTCATTTGGAAACCAGGCGCCTATTCCTCAGGAAGAACAAAACCTTCTAACTAAAGAAATAAAAGAATTGAAACAAAGAATAACTGAGCATCTAGAACAGCACAAAAACAACAGAATAAGGCTACCTGCATTGAAGCTTGTTCCAAAGAAACAGCTAGCACAAGCATTAAAAGATGCAAATACTGCAATATCAAGTATAAGCACCAATTCACTGCAAGAAACAAACCAACTAATGTACAGCACAGCTGCAGTTATAACAGAATACCTGGGATGTAAAATCAACAAAAAAGAAAAACAAAAACAAACAGTGCACCAGAAAATGGAGGTTAGACTAGAAAATAAGATCAGCAAGTTAAGATCACATGCAAGCAAGCTAGAACAGATGAAAGAAAAGAAGCTGAAGAACAAGAAGACCAAAGAATACCTAATCAAGAAATACCACTTAGAAACAAGGAAGATCAAGGAAGCACTGGAAATAATAAAGCAACAAATAACAGCTATAGCCAGGAAAATCAGTAGATATGAAGCTCGAATTGCAAACTATAGGCAGAACCTCCAATTTCAATCCAATCAGAAACGTTTCTACAATCCATCAATGGAGAAACTGCAAGGAATCAGTCAGTACCTGACAAGGAAGAAACAGTGCAGTTCTGGAAGCAGATATGGGATAACCCAAAGAAATACAACAAGGATGCGGCTTGGTTAAAAGAGGTGGATGCAAAAAAACAGAAGTTGAAATGAAAGAACTAGTAATAACAACAAAAATGGTAGAAAAAAGAGCAAAGAAAATCAAAAATTGGTCAGCACCAGGTGAAGATGAACTGCATGGGTTTGGTTGAAACATCTAAACTGTTATACACCCACTCATTGCCAAGCAGTTCAACAATATACTACAAGGAGGAGAAATTGAAAAGTGGCTAACAACTGGGAAAACCTACCTAATAATGAAAAATCCAGCAAAAGGGGCAACACCAGGTAACTACAGGCCAATTACCTGCTTACCAACAACTTTCAAATTACTAACTGGTGTGGTAGCTGATGCAGTACAACAGCATCTAGTTGAAAACAATCTCTTTCCACCTGAGCAGAAAGGAAACCGCCCCAATAGCAGAGGAACAAAAGATCAACTCCTAATAGACAAAATGATCTTGGAAAACTGCAAGAGAAGGAAGACCAACCTGAATGTGGCATGGATTGACTACAAAAAGGCATTTGACTCTCTGCCACATGATTGGATAATCAAGTGCCTAGAAATAACAGGAGTAAGTAGAAACATCAGAAAATTTGTGCAAAAATCGATGGCACAATGGAAGACACAGTTGCAGATCAATGGTGAAAATGGAGAGTTAATATCAAGAGAGGAATATTTCAAGGAGATTCATTATCACCATTACTATTTGTTATTGCACTGTTTCCTCTGTCAACAATACTGAATAACTCAGGACATGGTTATCAAACATCAAAAACATCTGCTAGACTATCCCACCTCCTTTACATGGATGATCTGAAGCTGTATGGAAAAACATCATCTGAAATAGAATCGCTGCTCAACACTGTCCGTATATATAGCCAAGATATTGTAATGGAGTTTGGCTTGGACAAATGTGCCACACTTACTATCAAACAAGGAAAAATAATGAAAACTGAAGGAATCAAGATGCCCCACGAAAATAACATTAAGAGTCTGGATGAGGAAGAGTACTACAAATACTTGGGTATCCTTCAAGCTGACAACATCAAGCACACTGAAGTCAAGAAAAAGATTAGAGGTGAATACATCAAGAGAGTGAAGAAGATCTTAAAGTCCAAACTCAATGGAGGAAATACCATAAAGGCAATCAACACCTGGGCAATCCCAGTCATTAGGTACACAGCTGGAATAGTGGACTGGACTCAAGCAGAACTAAAAGCAATGGATAGGCAGACCAGAAAAATAATGACAATGAATCATGCCCTTCATCCACGCAGTGACATTGATAGACTTTATCTACCAAGGCAAATAGGTGGGCGTGGAATGCTACAAGTACATCAGATGGTTGAAGAAGAAAAAATGACTTTGGAAGAATATCTGAAGAACAATGATGAAGATGCACTGAAATTAGTATATCAGGAAGGCTTACTAACTACTGGAGAGACCAAACTGGCCTACAAGAAAGACCAAATGAAGAACAGAATAGAGGCATGGGAAGACAAAGCACTACATGGCCAATACATGAAAAAAATAGCTGGGAAAGCAGATAATAATAAAACCTGGCAATGGCTAAGAGCAGGAAAATTGAAGAAAGAGACCGAGGGACTAATTCTGGCTGCACAAGACCAAGCCTTAAGGACAAATGCATACAAAGTCAAAATTGAGAAGACAGCAACAGACAGTAAGTGCCGCCTATGCAAAGAAGCTGAAGAAACAGTGGACCACTTGGTAAGCTGTTGCAAGAAGGTTGCACAGACTGATTACAAGCAGCGGCATGACAAAGTAGCAACAATGGTGCATTGGAAGATCTGCAAAAAATATCATTTGCCTGTAAGCAAAAACTGGTGGGATCATAAAATAGAGAAAGTCATAGAAAATGATAAAATTAAACTGCTCTGGGACTTCAGAATTCAAACAGACAAGCACCTGCAACATAACACCCCAGACTTAACAATTGTCGATAAGAAAGACAAAAAAGTCTGGATAGTGGACGGGCAGTGCCTGGAGACAGCAGAATAGAGAGAAAGAACTGGAGAAGATAACAAAATACAAAGACCTACAAATAGAAATAGAAAGACTGTGGCAAAAGCAAGCAAGGGTAGTACCAATAGTAATAGGCTCTTGGGTGCATCCCAAAACAACTGGAGCACCACTTGAACACCATTGGCATTGACAAATTGCTATAGTCAATTGCAAAAAGGCCTTACTAGGAACTGCTTCCATCCTGCGACGCTACCTGTAATACCATCAAACATCCACATCTGCCTATCCCAGGTCCTGGGTAAGGACTCGATAGGTAGACAAAATGCCAAATCCAGTCTGAACACTGACTGTGCGATGAATGATAATAATAATAATAATATAGAAAGACTGTGGCAAAAGCAAGCAAGGGTAGTACCAATAGTCATAGGCTCCTTGGGTGCAATCCCAAAACAACTGGAGCACCACTTGAACACCATTGGCATTGACAAATTCGCTATTAGTCAATTGCAAAAGGCGGCCTTATTAGGAACTGCTTCCATCCTGCGACGATATCTGTAATACCATCAAACATCCACATCTGCCTATCCCAGGTCCTGGGTAAGGACTCGATAGGTAGACAAAATGCCAAATCCAGTCTGAACATCTGGCTGACTGTGCGATGATCAATAATAATAATAATATAATAAATAATAATAATAATATATTATAAAAATATACTTATTTTATGATAAGTGGGATCATAAAATAGAGAAAGTCATAGAAAATGATAAAATTAAACTGCTCTGGGACTTCAGAATTCAAACAGACAAGCACCTGCAACATAACACCCCAGACTTAACAATTGTCGATTAGAAAGACAAAAAAGTCTGGATAGTGGACGTGGCAGTGCCTGGAGATAGCAGAATAGAAGAGAAAGAACTGGAGAAGATAACAAAATACAAAGACCTACAAATAGAAATAGAAAGCTGTGGCAAAAGCAAGCAAGGGTAGTACCAATAGTAATAGGCTCCTTGGGTGCAATCCCAAAACAACTGGAGCACCACTTGAACACCATTGGCATTGACAAATTCGCTATTAGTCAATTGCAAAAGGCGGCCTTATTAGGAACTGCTTCCATCCTGCGACGATATCTGTAATACCATCAAACATCCACATCTGCCTATCCCAGGTCCTGGGTAAGGACTCGATAGGTAGACAAAATGCCAAATCCAGTCTGAACATCTGGCTGACTGTGCGATGATCAACATAATAATAATAATAAGTTGGAAGGGATCTTGGAGATCATCTAGTCCAACCCCCTGCTCAGGCAGGAAACCCTACACCATTTCAGACAAATGGCTGTCCAGTCTCTTCTTAAAAACTTCCAGGATTGGAGCATTCACTGCTTCTGGAGGCAGGTTGTTCCACTGGTTAATTGTTCTAACTGTCAGGAAGTTTCTCCTTAGCTCCAGGTTGCTTCTCTCCTTGATTAGTTTCCATCCGTTGCTTCTTGTCCTGCCTTCCGACACTTTGGAGAATAGCTTGACTCCCTCTTCTTTGGGGTAGCCCCTGAGATATTGGAATACTGCTATCATGTCCCCCCTCGTCCTTCTCTTCGTTAAACTAGACATACCCAATTCTAGCAACCGTTCCTTATATGTTTTAGCCTCCAGTCCCCTAATCATCTTTGTTGCTCTTCTCTGCACTCTTTCTAGAGTCTCAACATCTTTTTTACATCATGGTGACCAAAACTGGATACAGTATTCCAAGTGTGGCCTTACCAAGGCATTGTAAAGTGGTATTAATACTTCACGTGACCTTGATTCTTGTGACATTGCAAGTTTGACATGCCTGTTCTAGAGCAATAAGACATTCAGATAGACAATTAGCATTAAACAGTGGAATTTGCCCCACTGTCTGGGGAGTAAAATTCTCAAAGGCTACTAACATCTGGCCAGGATTAGATAAAGTAGTGGGCCAAATTTTACCCATTGGTGAGCAGGGATTAGGTGTGGCTTGATGTAAAAAAGAGATGGAGTCCAGATTCTCTCTCTTTAATGGCATGTTTATTCAGCTGAACTACAGTGAGTCCTCCCAACAAATTGGAAAAACCCCAAATGCAATTTTAAGCAAGTATATATAGATTTCTTGTGTTTATTTGGTGACCTAAGGAGAAATCAGCATACAGTAGATAAATTATAGCAGTTACAAAAATACGAATGCATGCATCCTAGGGTTTTGATCGCTTGCTCGACTTGTGGTTTGTTTGGTTTTTGTTTTTTTATGGAACTTTCCGCAACCCAAAGGCTAGCTAAGGCCTGAATTTTAATTCTATCGTTTCAACATAAAAACCTTTTCGACTAATGATCAGAATTGCCAGAATCCTGATCAACAACAAGAAGGAGTGGAGGATGTCTTTATGTTCTTTTTTTCCTGAGCAGATAGCTGTTCCCTTGTTCAATGGAAGTATCAAGATATCTTGTGCTTTCATGTGGAGCAGAAGAGAGGTAGCTACAGCATAAAGGAACAGAAACAAACGACAATAAATCAACTTTATCATCACAAAAAAAGATACATCTCCTCAGTGGTGGGATTCAGCTGATTCGCACCACTTCGGCAGAACCGGTCGCTAATTTTTTTGTTGCCCAGGCCCAGAATGGACTTCCGGAAGTGGCATCCACACAGAGAACCGGTTGTTCACATATTTGAATCCCACCAGTGTATAGATAGATAGATAGATAGATAGATAGATAGATAGATAGATAGATAGATAGATAGATAGATAGATACCGTAAATGCCGGCGTATAGGACGACTTCTGCGAGCGCTGAAATCGGCGCCAAAGACGGGGGTCGTCTTATATGCCGAGTCGTCTTATACGCCGGAAATACTGGTAGTTTCCGGCGTATAAGACGACGTTCTAGGAATGCGGCCCAGCTATAAAGACGGGGGTCGTCTTATACGCTGGGTCGCCTAATACGCCGGCATATACGGTAGATCTATCTATCCCGAGGAAGAAGAATCAACTCAATAGTGCAGAGGACCCTTTAACTTTGAGAAACACACGTTGCCTATATGACTCGGGAACTAAAGGGAGGGGGGAAGTGGGTGGTTGTGTGGATGTAAGTAAGAGCTATAAGAAAGAATCACTGAAGGTTGTAAGTGAAGTAAGGATTAGTCGGCTTGGACCTGTTACAAGGTCCATGCATAGAGTTTAGGTGTGGCTATGCTTATAAGCAGGTTTCCTCACTAGCTGGCTTGTATCCTGATGATGATGGCAGATGCTAGCCATCGAAAGCTTGATTTTATTTATTAAAACCTTGGTGTTTTATTTCCTGGTGATCGCTTCCTTTTTTATTGAAATAGATAGATAGATAGATAGATAGATAGATAGATAGATAGATAGATAGATAGATAGATAGACAGACAGACAGACAGACAGACAGACAGACAGACAGACAGACAGACAGACAGACAGACAGACAGACAGATAGAGTGGTGGGATTGCATCAAGGCCTGAAGCAGATTAAAGTTGGTTTTCCAGTACAGTTATGGAGCAAAATCAGACTGATCCACCAATCCTGATTTGATTTGTTCAAAAGGAATGTTCTAAAGACTGCTACCTATCAGGATAAAACAAAATTGGAAACAAGCTAGGTTGTTGGTTATGATGAAGCAAACAATATCTGGGTCCATTGCAGATGTGCACGCACATTCACTGAACACTGTCTGTATAAATGGGGCATAGTATCCTCCCCTCAGTGTGATTGTGGAGTCCCACATCAAACTGTAACTCACATTATGGTTGTCTGTAAGCTGAGGGCGTATACTCATCCAGTATCTATTTTTAAAAAAAATATAAATAATATTGCACTTCAGTGATTAGATGGCCTAGACATTGATATTTGAACATAGATCTTTTTAATATTTGTATTTTATTGTATTTTACTAATCTAGGTGAAATATTAATATATATTGCGAGTCCATGTAGGATATGCCATACACTAACTACATAAAAGAACACACATCCACACATTACTTTTTTTTAAAAAAAATACATTCTTAAAGGCTGTTATTTATTTACTTGACTTTTTTAAAAAAGATTACTTCACTCATGATGAGGTGAAGGGTGGCTTCCTTCAATGGTGTGGTTGACAAATGCCATGGAAGCCAATGAATATTTACGTGTAGCATAAACCTTAGACATGATTTCCCATTAAATTTCATGGAAAGGCAAACTATCAAGTGAAGGAATGACAGAGTTTGATTGATGGTTCTGCTCCCTATTTGACTCTATGGGACATTAGGTATATAGATTCCGGGAGATTTGCATTCCATTTTGTAAAGCTATTTTAGAATAAGCATGGAAATAAATTCTGCTCCGAAATAAATTCTGGCAAGGATCAATGATGTATTTGAGAAATAGCTTGGGAATTTGTTTGTTTATTATTAAATTTTAAATGCAAGCCATCCCAAAGTGAATCAGGTTTTGTGTGTGTGTGTGTGTGTGTGTGTGTGTGTGTGTGTAGATAGAGAGGGGGGGAAGAGAAGAGGAGAGGAGAAAAGGGAAGAGAAATAACAGAAAGGAAGGGAAGGGGAGAAAATAATGAAATGAAAGGAAAGGAAAGGAAGGGAAAGGGAAGGGAAGGGAAGGAAGAAAAAAGGAAGGGAAAGGAAAGGGAAGGAAAGGGAAGGAAAGGGAAGAAAAGGAAAGGAAAGGAAAGGAAAGGAAAGGGAAGGGAAGGGAAGGGAAGGGAAAGAAAGGAAAGGAAGAAAAAAGGAAGGGAAAAGAAAGGAAAGGAAAGGAAGGGAAAGGGAAGGGAAGGGAAGGGAAGGGAAGGGAAGAAAAGGAAAAGAAAGGAAAGGAAAGGAAAGGAAAGGGAAGAAAGAGAAAGGAAAAGAAAGGAAAGAAAAGGAAAGGAAAGAAAAGAAAAGGGAAGGGAAGGGAAGGGAAGGGAAAGAAAGGAAAGGATGAAAAAAGGAAGGGAAAGGAAAGGGAAGGAAAGGAAAGGAAGAGAAAGGAAAGGAAAGGAAAGGAAAGGGAAGGGAAGGGAAGGGAAGGAAGAAAAAAGGAAGGGAAAGGGAAGGAAAGGGAAGAAAGAGAAAGGAAAAGAAAGGAAAGGAAAGGAAAGGAAAGGAAAGGGAAGGGAAGAAAAGGAAAGGAAAGGAAAGGAAAGGAAAGGAAAGGAAAGGAAGAGAAAGGAAAGGGAAGGGAAGGGAAGGGAAGGGAAGGGAAAAGAAGGGAAGGGAAAGAAAGGAAAGGAAGAAAAAGGGAAGGGAAAGGAAGGGAAAGAAAGGAAAGGAAGAGAAAGGAAAGGAAAGGGAAGGGAAGGAAAAGAAAGGAAAGAAAAAAAAGAAAGGAGTGGAAAGGAAGGGAAGGTGTTTACCTTATCTTTTCTGATGGGACAGCAGATCCCCATAGGGTGGGGTGGTCCCGCAGATAATCTTTCTAATAGGAATGCTGTTTAGTGCTTCTAGCAATTTAATTTCTAGGGCCAAAAATCTTTTAGTAGTCCAGAACCAAAGAAACAAGCAAATAAAAGAGAAAAGAAAAAAACAAACAGTTCCATTAAATTTGACCTGTATCACACCACCGTAAGCTGCAAACATATGTATATATTCCCTCGCAAATTGTTTTAAAAGGTAATTTATAGAAAACCAAATGCTAATTCAGACTGTGGAATGTCTCTCTGGAATTTGGTCTGTATTTATTCATTTTTTCTTTTCATTTAAATGTGAGCTGCAACAGCCTCTCTCGAACTTCTTTAGATATTTCTCTTAAGACAAGGTGTGTTTGCTCCAAAGCTTGTTACGCTGTATAGTAACAATAACCTCGGGAACTCATTAAAACAACAAAAAAAGAAAACTTACAAAAATAGAGGTCGACAGGCTTCGTTTGCGTAAGCTCTCATACTTTCCAGAAATGCTTGTCGCGTCTCCTTCTGACAGTTCGAACCCAAATTTGGAAGTTGGTCTCTAGTGGATATGCTTAATGGAACAGAACTCAAAATGTCAAAATCAGTTATTGATCTGCAGCTGAATATCTGCAATTTGCCTGGCAAGTAAGTGGCTGCTCTTTTGTGTCTTTTTTGTACCCAAAATATGTCAGGAGTGTACTTTAAAGTGCTAAATCAGAGGAATCTGCAAATTACACAGACATAACGTGTAGTAATCTAAGTGTGCCTCAGTTGTGCTTTAAAGCAATGAATAAGAGAATAACAGAATTGGAAGGGACCTTGGAGGTCTTCTAGTCCAACCCCCTGCTCAAGCAGAGACCCTACCACTCCAGACAAATGGCAGTCCTGTCTTCTTCTTAAAAACCTCCAGTGAGGAAACACCCACAACTTCTGGTGGCAAGTCGTTCCACTGGTTAATCGTTCTCACTGTCAGGAAGTTTTTCCTTAGTTCTAGGTTGCTTCTCTCCTTGATTAGTTTCTATCTGTTGCTCTTTGTCCTGCCTTCAGGTGCTTTGGAGCATAGGTTGGTCCCCTTGAATGAAATGAAATCAACGCCAGATTTGAAAACTAGAATAATAAATATTTTTGTGTTTGTCTCTGCTTTTTTTCTTCTCTCTCTCTTACACAATCCCCCCTTTCATTTTGGCTTTTTCAGTGAAACCATGAAGGGGCTGGGGTTGAATGGCACAAAGATTCTTGGGTGTCAGATCCTCCATGACCATGATGGGAAGACTCAACTGACCTAGTTGAGACATGTTAGCAAAATATCTATGGAGATTCTCCATCATCCAGGTCACGGTTGTCCCAAAAGGTGCCTTTTCAAGAAGCAATTGGATTTTCTTTGTTTTTCTTTGAAGACTTTTCACCTCATCCAAGAAGCTTCTTCAGCTCTGGTCTTCTAAGAAAAAACAAGAAATTTCAGTTGCCTTTTGGGAAAAGCAACTTTGGGACAACCATGACCTGGACGATGGAGAATCTTCATACACATTTAGCCATGCACTTTGGGATGAACACCCTTCGAACGGTGAGGGAGGATGAATGGATTTCCAGAAAACAATGCAGACTACAGGAACCATTTGCGCCTCAGTTTGAGATGCAGAAAACTCAGACTCATCCCCAATAGCCTGCGCCTGTCTTCAACAAGGAAGGGACCCGGGGCAGAAAACATCCTAAGCAGAAAGCACAGTTCTACCACACAGTCCTTTCAGAAGTTCCAAGAAGACTCCACACCCATTTGCACAACTCAGGTGACCCTGAGGACACAGATAAACCTCTAAGTGGCTTCAAGGATTCTCTAAAAGAAGGCAAATGACCAGCTGTCTGCAAGGAGTATCAATCCTTCCATTCCCCACTATCCAGCCCAGAGCTGAAGAAGCTTCTTAGATGAGAAGTGAAATGCCTTCAAGAAAAACGAAGAAAGTCCAGTTGACTCTTTTTTAAAAAAGTACCTTTGGGACATGTTGCCAAATTGTTAAGTGTAACTTCATTGAAGGCTCCAGGGAAATCATGGTTCCTCAGTTTTATGTGCAATCTTTAAGTCAGCACACGTGGAGTTTCTTGATTCAAAAAGTATTGCCCTATGATGTACTATTTTGACAATCTGAAGGTTACAAACAGACAGACGGTAGTTTTAATAGGCTATAGATCCCTTCCTACAAGGCCAGCATGCTAGCCATATTATTTCTGAGATATTCATTCACAACTTCTGGAGGCAGGCTGTTCCACTGGTTAATTGTTCTCACTGTCAGAAAATTTCTCCTTAGTTCCAGGTTGCTTCTCTCTTTGGTTAGTTTCCATCCGTTGCTTCTTGTCCTGCCTTCAGGCACTTTGGAGAATAGCTTGACTCCCTCTTCTTTGGGGCGGCCCCTGAGATATTGGAAGACTGCTATCATGTCACCCCTCATCATTCTCTTCATTGAACTGACATACCCAATTCTAGCAAATATTTTTGATATGTTTTAGCCTCCAGTCCTCTAATCATCTTTGTTGTTCTGCACTCTTTCCAGAGTCTCAACATCTTTCTTACATGATTAATTGCTCTCACTCCTTATTTCTCCTTAGATCTAGGTTGCTTCTCTCTTTGGTTAGTTTCCATTTGTCGAAAGAAAAGTCTTTATCGTGGTTCATCCAAGCCGGGGTTAAATAAACAACATGGCGACTGCTTTGGGAAGAAGGTTGCACTTTATTGAAGAGCCAGAAAGATGGTTCTTGCAAGAAAGACCAGAGAAAAAAAAAAGGGCAGAGCACATGGGTAGTATGTTTTTATATCCTCTCTAGCCTTTTGTTTGGAATAGTTTCCTGTTCCTGTGGCATGAACTTTGAGGCTATTTCCTGTGTCACGTATTCTGACCTGAGTCTAGGTGAGCCTCACTGGTATTCTTTATGGTGATGGGTTAGTCCTATTATCATATCCTGCTTCCCTGGTGATGGGGCTAATGGCTCCTAGAGTTTGGGTGGAGTATCCAGATTTTAGGTCTTTGTCTTCTTGAGCTTCTGGCTCCAATTCTCCTGATGTTTTACATTTAGATTTGTACAGGGCTGGCTTCTGCTTGGGGGAGAGAGACCTGGGGCTATCAAGAAAAACTGGGCATGCTTTTCTGTCTCTTGTAGAACCCTGAAGGAAATATATTTTTCTGCATTTTTAATATTTCCTTCTCTGTGGGGCTGACTTCCCACACATCCGTTGCTTCTTGTCCTGACTTCAGGTGCTTAGGAGAATAGCTTGACTCCCTCTTCTTTGAGGCAGCCCCTGAGATACTGGAACACCGCTATCCTGTCACCCCTGGTCAGGGAATAGAAACAATTTGGTGGAGTGAGCCACAGGCTCCTGTCATGTTTTCTCGGGGTCAATTCACCTTGCTATGATTTTTTTTTGGGTGGGGTCTTAATGTTCACTTTAAGCAGTTCATATATAATGAGGATGGGGGGGCATCTAGTGAATACAGCTCTTATGTACATGGTGGGGGCATAAAAATGCTTTCCTGAAGACCTTTTTCAGAACACAGGTGACACACTGCGTTATGTGAGTCTGATGATTGTACCAACGTTCCTTTGGATGCCTGGATTTGGAGACTGGCAATTTGTAGGAGACCAACCCTGCTTTTGTTAAAGGGCAGCTACAAATGGTAGCTATTGCCAGAATTACTGAATTCTGGGATGAATGAAACTTCTTTATCATATGGTTTTCATCCTGACCACTTACTCGTACACACGTGTGCGTACAAACCCACGAGTGTGTGTTTAATATTGTCTGAAGTGTGTTAGATGTAGTTTATATCAGCCCTTCCTTCCTTCCTTCCTTCCTTCCTTCCTTCCTTCCTTCCTTCCTTCCTTCCTTCCTTCCTTCCTTCCTTCCTTCTTCCTTCTCTTCTTCTTTCCTTCCTTTTCATTAACCATCCTTCCTGTCATTATCACTCCTTCCTTCCTTTATCTATTCATTTTGTTATCTCCCTCCCTCCCTTCATCTGTTCTTCTTCCCTTCCTTCCTTCTTTCCTTCCTTGCTTCCTTCCTTGCTTCCTTCCTTCCTTTAATCATCCTTCCTTTCATTATCACTCCTTCCTTCCTTTATCCATCCATTTTGTTATCCTTCTTTTCTCCCTCCCTCCCTCCATCCCGTCTTCCCTCCCTCCTTCCTTCTTCCTTCCTTCCTTCCTCCCTCCCTCCTTCCTTCTTTCTTTCCTTCCTTCCTTTCATTAACCATCCTTCCTTTCATTATCACTCCTTCCTTCTTTTATCTATCCATGTCATTATCCTCCTCCCTTTCTTCCTTCCTTCCTTCCTTCCTTCCTCCCTCCCTCCCTCCCTTCCTTCCTCCCTCCCTCCTTCCCTACTTCCTTCCTTCCTTCCATTAACCATTCTTCCTTTCACTATCACTCCTTCCTTCCTTTATCCATCCATTTCATTATCCTCCCTCCCTCCCTCCCTCCCTCCCTCCCTTCCTTCCTTCCTTCCCTCCCTCCCTCCCTCCCTCCTAGTATATTTAGATTTGTGGCAGCTAAATCTTCCTTAACCTTACCAGCTAGGATAGCAAACACTCAAATCGTGCCTTCCCCATTGGCAAAGTCCTCTCATTTCATTTGCATATCCCAATTTGGTCCCGACATAGAGTGATAGAAAACAACTTGAACAGAAAGATGTTCACAGTTTCCATTTTCTGTTGATGCTTAAAGTCAATTGTCTCTCAAGGGTTTGTGGCTCTTCACTGGGATGGGAAAAGCTTCAGAACAACTCCAGGAAGGTCAGGAGTGAGACGGATGGTGACAAATGAGACTGCACAATTGTTCTAAGGAAGCATCTGTGAGCAACTGTTCCATCACAATGACAGACATCCATCAGGATGATAACTGCAAATATGAGAGTTTTCAATTAGTAAGCGAACATAAATAAATGTGTCTGGAAAAATAAGCATCGGGGATTTGGGAAGGAGATGGCACATACATAACAAAAGATATCAAGATGGCAAGAAGAAAAATCGATGGGGATGGGGAGAGAAAGAGGCAAGTGCCGAAACAGAGTCGCAACCAGTTCTGTTGGGAACTAGCTAGATAAATAGAAGTTCTCTCTCTCTCTCTCTCTCTTTCTCTCTCTCTCTCTCTCTCTCTCTCTCTCTGTCTTGCGTGCACAGAACATTTTGAAAAACATAAAATAGAATTACATTCCAGTTTGTGCTTGAAACATCAACATAATGCTTTTTAATTTCTGAAATTTAATTTTTGAAAAACTGAAATTGGATAGTTGATACGGTATAATATGGGCTAGCTGCAACAAAATATGAGTGCAGGTCCTTTCTTCCTTCTTCTTTCCACCCTCCCTCCCTCCTTCCTTTCTTCCTTCCCTCCATCTCTCCACTTTCCTCCTTCCTTTCTCCCTCCCTTTCTCCCTCCCTCCTTCCTTTTCTCAGTCTCTCAATTTCCCTCCTTCAATTCCTCCGTCTCTCCATTTCCTTCCCTTCTTTCCTTCTTTCCTTCCTTCCTTCCTTCCTTCCTTCCTTCCTTCCTTCCTTCCAACTCTGCCTCTTTATTCATTTTCAATAAATTTGATGAAAAAAGGTTTTCTTTTTTGTCATTACTGTAAGTGGAGATTAAAATATCAGGGGGAAAAAAACTCCTCTAGGTAGAGCATTTATGCACCTTTTTATATAGGTCCAGGAATGTCTGTGAGATACTTAAATAAGTTTCCTGCATTGTCATCTCTCTGGCTTACCACATTTCTCCCACCACCACCAAAAAAAGCAAGGAAAGATGTTGAAGCATGTACTACAAATAGGAGAGCCAAACTGATATAGTAGTTAATCCATCAGATTCCTTCCTTCCTTCCTTCCTTCCTTCCTTCCTTCCTTCCTTCCTTCCTTCCTTCCTTCCTTCCTTCCTTCCTTCCTTCCTCCTTTCCTTCCTTCATTCCTTCCTTCCATCCTTCCTTCCTTCCTTCCTTCCATTCTTCCTTCCTTCCTTTCTCATCTATCTATCTATCTATCTATCTATCTATCTATCTATCTATCTATCTATCTATCTATCTATCTATCTATCTATCATAGTGAGCTATCTATCTATCTATCTATCTATCTATCTATCTATCTATCTATCTATCTATCTATCTATCATTTCCACGTTTCCCTTGTACACGTTCTCCATAAACTAAATTAATCCCACCAGATGGAGCCAGGCCTAGAAGAATCTCCTAGCAATTCAGATTATTCCCAGTCCTGATGGAGCAGACCCAGAGACATCCAAGTCAGTCTTTCGAAGCTGAGATGTGTGGATGGCCCAGATGGCTTCACCAGAATAGCAAAGGAGGTCACGGAGGACAACCTAAGATTACTTTGAAGAACATCATCTGGGAAAATGAGAAACTATTCAGCAACCTGGGGACGGGGAAGCGTTCCAAGAAGGAAGCTTTGCAGCCCAAAGAAAATATTTTAAGACCAAAATATTAACTGATTCTTGTTCCATGCTAAGACCCAAATGAGCCACTTTCTTTGAACTCCTTCTGGTTCCTTCCCAGGAGGGCTACCAATTGTGCATTTAAGCCAGTCGAAGGCAAAGAGTTGCTTCCTTTAGCTCAGTGGTTCTTAACCTTTTTGAACAAATCGCCCCCTTGAGCCAATGAGGAAGTTGTCATCGCCCCCCCTCCCTCAACATCACCTCTCAATCACAACATAGGAAATAATTCTTCAATTAATGCAAACACTTTTTTTTTCTTTAAAATTGTCTATCAGGACATATCGATGCAAATAATTTATTTCCAGTCTTTTCCCCATATCTCCCATATTCTGGCTAATGGTGCACCACTGTACGGGTAGAGGCTGCTGCACAACACGCATGAAGATAAGCGATGCGTATTTACAAATGTACGGCGTTCTATACTGAAGCTAGCTGGAGGAACATTTAAAAACACAATTCAATCCACTAATAGCGAGCGATCTGATGTTTTTGTACGACAGATATACAGCCATTCACTGTACGAAAAAGTCTCAAAAATGTCCCCAAAACGTCTTGCTCCATCACCCCCATATCGCCCCTTTTTCGTTCCTTCGCCCCCGTGTCGCCACTTTTCGTTCCATCGCCCCCCTGAAAAATGAAATTGCCCCCTGGGGGGCAATATCACCCAGGTTAAGAACCACTGCTTTACCTTTCCCTCCGATAAAGAACTGTATTGTTCATAATAGCTTTGTTTAGTGCGTGGTACAGCATGTTCCAATTACCACCTCAGCTTTATAACCATATGGTGGATGTTCACCCACTCATCATTTATTGTTAGGCCCCCTGCAGAAAATGAAAGGAACATTAATAAGAATAATTCTTGCCGAGGAAAGTTTTTTGGGATGGAACCAGGAGAAACGCAGAAGGAAAAGCAGCAAAGTGCAATTGCCCAGCAGAAGGACCAATATGGCTGTCATTCTTTCTCTCTCTTTCAAAAAAAAAAAAAAAGAAGAAGAAGAATTGGAAATAAAAAAAGAGGCCATTTTGATGCCAGATTTTGAGAAAAGGATGGTGTGGCACAGTTTTGCTGAAACGCACCGTCTTTAGTTATGGTTAGTGAAGCAGCAATAGATATGCATTAGCAGTAATAAATAGCACTTAGGAACAGCAGTAGCACATATATACCGCTTCACAGTGCTTTACAGCCCTCTCTAAGCAGTTGACAGCATCTTGTCCTCTCCCCAACAATCTCGGTCCTTGTTTTACTGACCTCGGAAGGATGGAAAGCTGAGTTAACCTTGAGCTGGTCAGGATTGAACTCCTGGCAGTGGGCAGAGTTTTATTAAGATTATTGGCAGCTCATTTCCTTCCATCCAGGACATATAAGCGATGGTTGAGCTGGGTCCACAGGTATCAGAACATCCAGATTCAGCTGCAGTTTTGTTCGACGGAGCATCCACCTTGTGAACTCTCAAGTTTTCGCTATGTGTTAAAAATGGACAGTGATTAATATAAAAGGGCAATTCGGAAATAAGCCTCCATTTGGTTATCAGTGACAGACACTCGCAGATCCAGAACTTTTATTATGTGCATTAGAAAACTACAACATGACATTACTTTTAGTAGTAATTGCTCAGCATCAAATCGGGGCTACAGGGTGCGTGTGTGATCAAAAACATCCCAACGGAACAGCTTCAAAAGTTCTAGTGGTGTGCAGGCACACATTATCATGAAGCAATGCCACACCAGAAGTCAGCAGGCCCCGATGCTTGTTATGGATGGCTGGTCTGACTTTTCGTAACGTTTCACAGTAGACGTCTGAACTGATGGTCCAACTATGCTCCATGAACTTCATGAGCAGTTACTCCTTTGGCATCTTCACATTTGGTGGGATTTTCTAGGGCACCACTTCGGGTGTGGTGTTGGTTCACGATAATAATAATCATAATAATCATAATAATAATAATAATAATAATAATAATAATAATACAGCAGAATAGACGAGAAAGAACTGGAAAAGATAACAAAATACAAAGGCCTACAAATAGAAATAGAAAGACTGTGGCAAAAGCAAGCAAGGGTAGTACCAATAGTCATAGGCTCCTTGGGTGCAATCCCAAAACAACTGGAGCACCACTTGAACACCATTGGCATTGACAAATTCACTATTAGTCAATTGCAAAAGGCAGCCTTACTAGAAACTGCTTCCATCCTGCGACGATACGTGTAATACCATCAAACATCCACATCTGCCTATTCCAGGTCCTGGGTAAGGACTCGATAGGTAGACAAAATGCCAAATCCAGTCTGAACATCTGGCTGACTGTGCGATGATCCATAATAATAATAATAATAAAAGTTGGAAGGGACCTTGGAGATCATCTAGTCCAACCCCCTGCTCAGGCAGGAAATCTTATACCATTTCAGATAAATGGCTGCCCTCTCTCTTCTTAAAAACTTCCAGTGTTGGAACATTCACCACTTCTGGAGGCAGGTTGTTCCATTGGTTAATTGTTCTAACTGTCAGGAAGTTTCTCCTTAGTTCTAGGTTGATTCTCTTCTTGATTAGTTTCCATCGGTTGCTTCTTGTCCTGCCTTCAGGCACCTTGGAGAATAGCTTGACTCTCTCTTCTTTGGGGCAGCCCCTGAGATATTGGGACACGGCTATCATGCCCCCCCTCGTCCTTCTCTTCATTAAACTAGACATGCCCAATTCCAGCAACCGTTCCTTATATGTTTTAGCCTCCAGTCCCCTAATCATCTTTGTTGCTCTTCTCTGCATTCTTTCTAGAGTCTCAACATCTTTTTTACATCGTAGTGACCAAAACTGGATGCAGTATTCCAAGTGTGGCCTCATCAAGGCATTGTAAAGTGGTATTAATACTTTACCAGGACACTGCTAGACACACCCAAGAACTTTTGAAGCAGTTCTGTTGGGGTATTTTTGATCTCACACATCTCCATAGCCCGGATTTGGCACCGAGCAATGATTACTAAGGAATTTCAAACTTTGTAAGTTGTGATAAGTGCCTCAATTTGGATGGTGATTAGGTTGAAATATCATGTAATGTTGAATTGTCTAATGTGTATAATAAAAGTTCTGTATATATGGGTGTAGGTCTCTGTATATGTTTGCATATAGCATGTATATATGTGTGTTATGTATGAGTATGGGTAAAGTTATATACTTTATTTTGAGAGCAGGCAATGGAATTTCATTTTTAATAGGGGCCAGTGTGCTCATAGTTAAAAATGGCAACAAAGGCTGAATCTTATCTGTAGTCTGCACCTCAGTCCCTTTCCAGTGACTAGTGATCCATGATATAAATACAGATAGTCCTTGACTTACAACCACAACTGAGCCCAAGGTTTCATTGCTAAGCAAGGCAGTCATTGAGTGTTCCATTGTATGACCTTTTATTGCCCCAGTTCTTAAGTTAGTCCCATGGGGTGTTAAGTGCAACTGGCTTCCCCACTGACTTTGCTTTTCAGGTGGTTGCAAAATACAGGACACTGCAACTGTCACAACTATAAACCAGTATTTGAATTTTGATCACCTGATCATGGGGATTTCGCAACAGTCCTAAGTGTGAAAAACAGTCAAAAATCACACCTTATTCAGTTGCCATTGTAACTTTGAACAGCCACTACTAAATGAATGGTTGTTAAGTCAAGGGCAGCCTGTATATATGTTCACTCACACACCCCAGAGATACACATAGGATGCACACACACACACACACACCAACACACACCCCTTTGTAGAGGGTTGAGAACAATCACAGAACGGCTGGCATATTTTATTATTCCTCTGTAATAATGCAACAGCAAATGAATTGCCGTAAATAAGCCTCAGACAGCTGAGGAGATAAGTGCATGAAGTTGTCCTCCATTCCTACCCCAGCTTCGACCTTGGAACACCAAATGCTTTACATCTGTGATGATTCTATCTGCCTCTTGATGAATCACAACTCCTGCTTATGTTTAATCACTGCTGATAGGAAGAGTCTGACAGCTTGTTCGGGAGGGGAAAAAAAGAAAGAAATATCTCAGCTGCTAAATCCTTTTCCATGCTGGTTAGAGGAGAGAGAGAGAGAGAGACAGAGAGAGACAGAGAGAGAGAGAGATCCAACTTTTGCATAGAGAGATAGGAGAGGAAAAAAATATCTCAGCTGCTAAATCCCTTTCCACACTGGTTAGAGGGGGGGAAGACTCGTATATTTCCAACTTTTACGTAGAGAAATAGGAGAGGAAAAAAGATATCTCAGCCGCTAAATCCTTTTCCACACTTGTTAGAGGAGAGAGAGAGAGAAAGAGAGAGAGAGAAAGAGAGAGAGAGAGAGAGAGAGACTCTTGTACTTTGTACATCTCCAACTTTTGCATAGGGAGAGAGAAAAAAACTCACCAGATTGAGAAAGAACATCATTTTTCTCTTCTACACTGACTGTATCTTCCTGCAGCATCCAAGAAAAAGAATAGAACCTTGGATGGTACAGACAGATTTGGCCAGGTCTGCTCAGGTGAAGGTGAGATCAAAGCTCCGTATTGTCCAATCAGCTAGATACTGTCAAAGCCAACCATATAACAAACTAACAGAATAACAGAGCTGGAAGAGAGCTTGGATGCCTTCTAGTACAATCTCCTGCTCAAGCAGGAGACCCTATACCATTTCAGACAAATGGATGTCCAATCTCTTCTTTAAAAACCTCCACCACACCTGAAGGCAAATTCTGTTCCACTGGTTAACTATTCTCACTGTTAGGAAGTTTCTCCTTAATTCCACGTTGCTTCTCTCCTTGATTAATTTCCATCCGTGGCTTCTTGTCTTGTCTTCTGGTGCTTTGGAAAATGCGTTGACCTCCTCTTCTTTGTGGTTATCAGAAGACTGCTATCTTGTTACCCTTAGTCCTTCTTTTCACTAGACTAGACATAACCAATTTCTTCAACCTTTCTTCATATGTTTTAGCCTCCTGGATGATTTGAGGGCATCATTCAAATGTAGCCAACTGTAGGAGAACAGCAGGCAGAGCTAAGCAGGTCATCAGCCTAGAATTGTTACATTGCCAAAAACAATCTATTTCCAATCCCTCTCAAATTCTGTTGACTATTATGTAGCGCTAATGTAGTTCTAAACATTAGTTGACCCGATTCTTGTGTATAGGCTTGAGCAATAAATCTTTCAACTGTAACTTAATGTATAGTGCTGATTCTTTGCATTCAACACCAACCCAAAAGTATGCATTTCAATTTTGGAGGGATTAATGGGCAATTTTCTTGACAAAGGGAAAAAAAAACTTTGCCAGTTCTTTTTGTTTTGTTAGATGTTTCTTGGAAGTCTGGGAAAGCATCCAGGCCCACGACTTGTTGATAACTACTCACCTTCAAAATTTGCTATCCTCAAAAAACAAAGGACTAAGAAAAGGAAAGGAAGTTACTTCCTATTTTTAGATGTAGACCCCTGGCCTAATCTATCCGATTCATTTAGCCAAATGTTTTCAGATCCACACCAGAGTTTGATAGCATTAAGGCACCACTAAAAGATATACAAACCCACACATCTGTGTCTCTCTCTGTGTGTGTATGTGTACATATTGTGTGTGTACTAGATTAATAGATAGATAGTTAGATAGACAGGCAGACAGATGATAGATATATAGGTAGGTAGGTAGGTAGGTAGGTAGGTAGATAGATAGATAGATAGATAGATAGATAGATAGATGATAGAAGACAAATGAACAGCAGTTCAATAGATAAAAAGAGAGATGAAGAGACAGACAGACAGACCGATATATGTACACATATAGGTCTGTGCATTATGAAGGAGTAATTGGAGATCCTTATGCATATATGGATGTATTCACACACACACTCACACACACACACATCTCTATATATGTAAATATGTAATACAGATATAAATATGTAATATATTTATGTAAATATGTAATATAGATATAAATATAGGTATATATGTAAATATTACATATTTACATATCTATATGTTATAGATAGATAGATAGATAGATAGATAGATAGATAGATAGATAGATAGATAGATGGATGGATGGATGGATGGATGGATGGATGGATGGATGGATAGATAGATAGATAGATAGATAGATAGAAATATAACAATATATGTATCACGGAAAGTTGATGTGGATCTTTTATTTCAGATGGGGTGTGTATGTGTGTGTGTGTGTGTGTGTGTGTGTGTGTGTGTGTGTGTTCAATTCCAAAACAGATGCCTTGAAATGACTTTATACTGGTTTCTACATTCAGCCTGGGGCTGTTTACCTTGTGAAAGTTTTTTGTAAGTGTTTCTATTGTTGTGATTCGTAATTTCAATCTGCACAATGGCTGGTAGTAAAAGGGAATCTAGTTTGCATTTCATCTGTAAAACATTTCATTCATTTCATTTCATTCATTGTTCATTCATTCGTTCATTTGTTTGTTCATTTGTTCGTTCGTTCTATTCATACCCCACCTTTATTTTAGTGTAATTTAGAAGGTAGCGCTCGTAACGGTCCTGTAAGGACCCACCCCACTTTGCATCTTAAGAAGACAGAACTCTTGGAATAATTCTTCCAACAGGAATCCTTTATTAAGAGAAAATGGTTGCAGGCGTGCTAGACAGGACTTGGGGTTCAAGCTCTCCCATTCAAGGTTTTAAGGGGTTCCCCAGTAGTCCCACCCAATCAACCCCCCTTCCAGTGATAGTTTCAGGTATCACAATTCCGCCCCCTTTCTTCTTTCTTCCGTCTGGATGGGGACTTCAGATAACTACATGAAAGGCAAATACCCTTCTTTGGTATGCTAACGCTTTGGTTACAATAAACAACATTCAGCTCTTTGAAGTGTACTGAAGGAAGTGAGGGCCATAAAGCCCCTTTGTTCTCCCCCTTCTCTCCCTCTTATGGCAGAATCCAGAGAAGGCAGAATTGGGGTTTTCTATATTTGATGATTAAAGATGAAATATAATTGGATTCTGACAGGTCCTTCTCCTTATGTTCCACAAAGCAAGAACTCTGTTGGTGGGTTAGGCTGAAAAAGGGAGACTGTCTGGTTTTTCCAAGTGAAAAGTAAAATGCCCTCCTGTTTTGTAGTCTGTCATTTTAACCACTGGACCAAACTGGTTTTTTTTTCTCAGTTCTGCTGGTGATGAAAAAAGCATCTATCAGGTTTTATGACAGTTCTCTTGTGGAGAGTTTACAAGGAAGGAGAGTCACTTAGACATGATCTATGCTCTCAACTGTTAAAGTAATGAGTTCAGGGATAATCTTTCATGGGTTTCATAAACTTTATATTAAATGAGACTAAGATGCCAGCAATGGATTAAAAGAAGTGGTGTTATTTTTCAAAGGCTTACGGTAAACTTAAATATGGGGATGATCTAATTTTGCTTCAGATTCTTTTCCTTCCTTCCTTCCTTCCTTCCTTCCTTCCTTCCTTCCTTCCTTCCTTCCTTCCTTCCTTCCTTCCTTCCTTTCCTTTCCCTTCCTTCCTTTCCTTTCCTTCCTTTCTTCCTTCCCTTCCTTCCTTCCTTTCCTTTCTTTTCCTTTTATTTTCTTTCTTTCTTTCTTCCTTTCTTTCAATTTAAAAGGAAATCATCTTGGGAAGGAATAGAAATAATATACTCAATAAATAAACAAAAGGGGAGTGTAAAAAATAAATAAATGAATAACTATAACTCAGTTACAAATACAGACACATCCATTTTCTTTCTTTCTTTCTTTCTTTCTTTCTTTCTTTCTTTCTTTCTTTCTTTCTCAAGATTTAAAAGGAAATCATCTTGGGAAGGAATAGGAAAAATATACTCAGCAAACAAACAAACAAACAAAGGTGATGTTTCTTTGTTTCTTTAAAAGGAATTAATGAATTGCCTATATCTCTGTTACAAGTGCAATCAATTCAGATGTAGACTTCTGTGTTTTCCTCTTTCCTACAGCATAGCCAAACAAACAAGCATAAAAACACTGTTCTGACTTCCTGATAATTAAAAAAAATGGAGGTCCTACATTTGAATCTGATGCCTTGTGTAACGTTTCTCCCACAAAGTCTTCTGGTATCGTGCAGAGTTATTCAACCAAACACTCAGCACTGCCTGCAACTCCCCACAGACTTCAAGGCAGCTTCTAGAGACCTCCAGAAATTATTGCCTAATTGTAATTTTTTATACAACAACAAAAGGGGGCAAATGATTAAATACATGCCTGGAAAGGAATCTTATTAACAAGATTTGGCTTTAATTAATGTTGAATAAAATTAAAACAAATTCAGTCTTGATCCTTGCGCATTCAGAACTCTGATGTTTGGTTGGTTCTGGTAGCACAATTCCAAATGCAAGTCAGGTGTCTAGAATGGGATGGGTATAATAATAATAATAATAATAATAATAATAATAATAATAATAATAATAATAATAATAATAATAATAATAATAATAATAATAAAGTTGGAAGGTACCTTGGAGGTCATCTAGTCTGACCCCCTGCTCAGGCAGGAAACCCTATACCATTTCAGCTAAATGGCTGCCCAATCTCTTCTAAAAAACTTCCAGTATTGGAGCATTCACCGGTTCTGGAGGCAGGTTGTTCCACTGGTTAATTGTTCTAACTGTCAGGAAGTTTCTCCTTAGTTCTAGGTTGCTTCTCTCCTTGGTTAGTTTTCATCTGTTGCTTCTTGTCCTGCCTTTAGGTGTTTTGGAGAATAGCTTGACTCCCTCTTCTTTGTGGCAGCCCCTGAGATATTGGACACCGCTATCATGTCCCCCCTTGTCCTTTTCTTTGTTAAACTAGACATACCTAATTCCAGCAACCGTTCCTTATATGCTTTAGCCTCCAGTCCCCTGATCATCTTTGTTGCTCTTCTCTGTACTCTTTCTAGAATCTCAACATCTTTTTTACATCGTGGTGACCAAAACTGGATGAAGTATTCCAAGTGTGGCCTTACCAAGGCATTGTAAAGTGGTATTAACACTTCACGTGATCTTGATTCTATCCCTCTGTTAATGCAGCCTAGCACTGTGTTGGCCTTTTTGGCAGCTGCAGCACACGGCTGACTCCTAACTAAGTGATTATCCACAAGGACTCCGAGGTCCCTCTCACAGTTGCTACTATTGAGCAAGGTACCTCCTATACCTGTACACTTGTTTTTTCTTGCCTAAATGTAGAACCTTACTTTTTTCACTATTGAATTTCATTTTGTTTGACAATGTGGCAATCAATTTTTAGTGACTGCTGTTAGGGTTTACTGCAAATGCACAGTCCAGTTTCTTCTGAAACTTGAAAGTTGGAAGGGACTTGGAAACAATAATGTTCCTAATTTTTTTATTTGAAAGAAATTTCCTTTCTTTCTTTCTTTCTTTCTTTCTTTCTTTCTTTCTTTCTTTCTTTCTTTCTTTCTTTCTTTCTTTCTTTCTTTCTTTCTTTCTTTCTAGATTCAGTCATAGTTTTGTGCCATACAATATTAACCTTGTGAACTCTAAAGCTTCCTCCTTCTGTTATGTATTCAAGATGTTGGATAGTTGATACTGAAATTGGATATTTGATACGGTATAATATGGGCTAACTGCAAAATGAGTGCAGGTCCTTTTTTTCTTCCTTCTTTTCACCCTCCCTCCATCCTTCCCTTCCTCCCTCTCTCCATTTTCCTCATTCCTTTCTCCCTCCCTTTCTCCCTCCCTTTCTCCCTCCCTACTTTTCTCAGTCTCTCAATTTTCCTCCTTCCCTTCCTTCCTTCCTTTCTTCCTCCCTTCCTTCCTTCCTTCCTTCCTTCCTTCCTCCCTCCCTCCCTCCCTCCCTCTTTCTTTCTTTCTTTCTTTCTTTCTTTCTTTCTTTCTTTCTTTCTTTCTTTCAACTCTGTCTCTATTCATTTTCAGTCAATTTGATGAAAAAGGTTTTGATTTTTATCATTACTGTAAGGGGAGATAAAAATATCAGGGGAAAAAAAACCTCTCCTCTGGGTAGAGCATTTATGCACCTTCTTTCTTTCTTTCTTTCTTTCTTTCTTTCTTTCTTTCTTTCTTTCTTTCTTTCTTTCTTTCTTTCTTTCTTTCTTCAGAGATATTCATGGCTTTTTTATCCCAGGAAAAGTTGTGATCTTTGGCATAATTTTAATTGTGATGTGCATATTTTAAGGGAAAATATATGATGGCATTTTATATCCATAACAACTGCCTGATTTGGGTTAGTACAACATTTGAGGGAATAGTAGTCAGAAGTCATCTGTTCTGGTATAGAATAGTGATGGAGTCATTTATATTTTATTCATTGTGTTGTCACCTGTTTGTTTTATCATATTCACCATTTTCTGCTTTCTGTTTAGAAAAGCTTAATATTAATATGCATATTTCCTTTTAATGTACATTTGCCTCCTGATAAACACATTATGGTTCATATTAGATAAAAGTTCTATTTACATTTTTTACCCACAATTTTCTCTAATAAGACATTTTGGACATTAATTTCACAAATAACGGGAGACCATACTGATGATTGCAAACCATTTTCTCTAAGACAGCAAGTTTTGGTACATTATTTTCACAGATAATTGCGTATGTGAACTTTCTCCATAGCATGTTTTTCTCTTCTTCATTTTAATCAAAGAAATATATCACAAAATTTAGATCATGTGAATTTCAGAATATGATTGTGCTTGGTTTGCAAAGTGAAAATTAGGTGACTAACATGAATATGTGATATGTGATAGGAGGAGGAGGAGGAGGAGGAGGAGGAGGAGGAGGAGGAGGAGGAGGAGGAGGAGGAGGAGGAAAAGGATTGTGGGGTGCTTGGTGATCTCTGAGCTTGGTGGTTTTCTTGCAGACATTTCATTACCCAACTAGGTAACATCATCAGTGCTAGAAAGGAGTAGAGTTTGTGGAGAGGAGGAGGAGGAGGAGGAGGAGAAGGAGGAGGAGGAAAAGGAGGAGAAGAACTCTGGGGTCCTTGGTGATCTCTGAGCTTGGTGTTTTCTTGCAGACGTCTCATTACCCAACTAGGTAACATAATCAGAGCTAGAAAGGAGTAGGATTTGTGGAGAGCAGGAGGAGGAGGAGGAGGAGGAGGAGGAGGAGGAGGAGGAGGAGGATTGTGGGGTCCTTGGTGCTCTCTGAGCTTGCTGGTTTTTTTGCAGATGTCTCATTACCCAACTAGGTAACATCACCAGAGCTAGTAGGAAGTGGGGTTTGCTGCAAATGCGAATTAAACAAATGTGCCTCTTAGCACATCTGGTTTAATTCACATTTTAATATAATTCACATTTTCAGCACATCTTTCCTTCTATTCTGATTGATTGAAGCCCCTAAGAAATGGATCTTAGTGCCCAAATCACTTTGCCTGGGTCCCAGAAGTGGTTAGAAAGATGGAAAACTAGCAAAAAATATTTTTTTTAGATTTTATATTGACATCATAGAGACTTTTCCTCTCAGGGTTTACTATGGCTGAAAAGTACCTTGGAGTCTATCGCATAATTTCCTTTTTATTCAATCCTCCACTCAAACTGAGCCACATGTATGTCAAAGGCATACAGAAAATCAGTTTAAAGGTATTCATCTCGACATGGCAGTTTAGAGATCCAGAACTGATGTCTATATTTTTTTATTCAACTGACAAGGAAAGACATTTGGATCAGATTTAACACGGGTAACAAAACAGGGGCCGGTTGCCACACAAAGCTGTCCTTATACATAGCTCTAGATCTCTTTGAGAGATCCCATCTAGAACCCAGGAGAAACTTCCTGACAGTTAGAACAATTAATCAGTGGAACAACTTGCCACCAGAAGTTGTGAATACTCCAACACTGGAGGTTTTTAAGAAGAGACTGGACAGCCATTTGTCTTGAGCAGGGGGTTGGACTAGATGACCTCCAAAGTCCCATCCATCATCATCATCATCATCATCATCGTTATTATGGATCATCACACAGTCAGCCAGATGTTCAGACTGGATTTGGCATTTTGTCTACCTATCGAGTCCTTACCCAAGACCTGGGATAGGCAGATGTGGATGTTTGATGGTATTACAGATATCGTCGCAAGATGGAAGCAGTTCCTAGTAAGGCCGCTTTTTGCAATTGACTAATGGTGAATATCTACCTCTCAAGGATTTCCTTTGGAGATCCAGCCTTTATGTATATTTGTATGACATTAAATTGCGTGACATTAAATTAAGTAACAGATGGAAGCCAATCAAAGAGAGAAGCAACCTAGGACTAAGGAGATATTTCCTGACAGTGAGAACAATTAAGCAATGGAATAACCTGCCTGCAGAAGCGGTGAATGCTCCAACACTGGAGGTTTTCAAGAAGAGACTGGACAGCCATTTGTCTGAAATGGTATAGGATTTCCTGCTTGAGCAGCAGGTTGGACTAAAACAGGGGTCCCCAACCTATGGGCCACAGCCCTATACCGGGCCACGGGCTCTTGGCCAGTGGGCCACAGAAATGGCTGGCCAGGGCACACACACATGGGTGTGCATTCGTCCCCACTCACACTAGCGCCTACAGCCTTGTTTGCGCATGCATGCGGGTGTAAATGGGAACGCTAACGAGTGTGTGTGTGTGCATGCCTCATTTGCACATGTGCAAACAGACAGTAGTTGCCACGGGGGCACACAGCCATTTACGCATGCACCTGGTGCCAGAGCATGCCACATGCGCAGACGCGGCTGCTAGTACTGCGCCAGTGGGCGTGGTCCTGTTTGCATGCATGTATGTGCACGCACATATAGTAATTTGGAAGCTGCTCTGCCTTCTGGGCCATTATCCCGGAAAGATTGGAGAACTCTAAACTAGAAGACTTCCAAGGTCCCTTCTGATTCTATTACTATATTATTCTGTTAAATGCCTAATCTCTTCCTCTTTGACCTGGTCATTTGAATGCACGGAAGTGGTGATGAAAAATGTCCAGACCCACCATGCAAGTTTTGTTTTCTCTCCTTTCCACATCTCTGTGCAGAAAGAACAAAACCACAAATGAATTAAACAGCGAAAGGGCAAGGAACCAACTGTCCCCAAACCACATTCATAGCCAGAACCAAAAAGAAAAAAAAAGCAAAAGAAAAAAAGAGTAAACTGATTTGCTATGGGAACAAATGATTCTCATTTGCAAACAGAGCCTCCGTCACAAAAATCACAATACTTTCACCTTCCTTTCTTGTTGGAACTGAATGACAGTTGTTGTTGTTGTCTAATGGCCAAGAATTAAGCCTTCTCAGCAACAGTATCACCATCCTTGGAATGTTCTTCCAAGGATACTTGGATTAACAATGCCTCTGGGCTCAACTGTTACTTTGATCACATATTATACAAGTCTCCAAAGGATAAAATAATGTTGTAAACAAATAATAACTTTCTTCTTCTTCTTCTTCTTCTTCTTCTTCTTCTTCTTCTTCTTCTTCTTCTTCTTCTTCTTCTTCTTCTTCTTCTTCTTCTTCTTCTTCTTCTCTTCTTCCTCTTCCTCTTTTTCTTTCTCTTCTTCTTCTTCTTCTTCTTCTTCTTCTTCTTCTTCTTCTTCTTCTTTTCTTCTTCTTCTTCTTCTTCTTCTTCTTCTTCTTTCTTCTTCTTCCTCTTTCTTCTTCTTCTTCTTCTTCTTCTTCTTCTTCTTCTTCTTCTTCTTCTCCTTCTCCTTCTCCTTCTCCTTCTCCTTCTCCTTCTCCGTCTCCTTCTCCTTCTCCTTCTCCTTCTCCTTCTCCTTCTCCTTCTCCTTCTCCTTCTTCTTCTTCTTCTTCTTCTTCTTCTTCTTCTTCTTCTTCTTCTTCCAGGATAACAGAGCTGGAAGGGTCCTTGAAGGTCTTCTACAGTGGTCCAACACCCTATTTAAGCAGGATACCCTCCCATTTCAGACAAATGGTTGTCAAATCTCTTCTTAAATCCTCCAGTGATGGAGCACCCACTACCATTTCACTGATTAATTGTTCTCACTGTCAGGAAATTTCTTCTTAGTTCTAGATTGCGTCTCTCCTTGGTTAGCTTCCAGCCATTGCTTCTTGTTCTGTTTTCAGATGCTTTGGAAAATAGATTGACCCCTTTTTCTGATATTAGAACATGGCTATTATGTCACCCCTAGCCCTTGTTTTCATCATACTAGACATCATACCCAATTCCTGCAACCGTTCTTCATATCTTTTAGCCTCCAGTCCCCTGATCATCTTTGTTGCTCTTCTCTGCATTCTTTCTAGAGTCCCAACATCTTTTTTACATCGTGGTGACCAAACCTGGATGCAATATTCCAAATGTGGTCTTACAAAGGCCTTATAAAATAGTACTAACACTTTATGCCTTCAGAACAGAGCAAATTACAATAAAGCACCAGAAAAACCATTTTCTTTCTAGCTGTGGATGTTTCTTGTTGATTCCCCCCCCCAGTTTAGGCTTCTGGGGCCTCTTAATGTGGACTGACATCACAAATTAATGACAAGGAAGTTCATTGAAGGGCAGGAAGAGAGAAAAAAAAATACCAAGCCCATTAGCATGCAGTCCCCAACCTCGCCTCCACTTTGCATGAAGCTGATGGTTGGAGGTTACAGTTTCATTAAAAATTGACAACATTTTAAATGCTAATCAAAACTGCTTGTCCTTTCAAAGACTATTTATCTTTTTTTTTTGGAAAGGGGAGGGGAGGCAGAGGGACTGGAAAACAAGGAAGGCAACAGGGAGACATAAAAGAATATTGACTTTGAATCATAACAAATTGTCAATCTATTCCCACAATATACACCTTTCTCTTCTTAGGTCCCAATCATAAGAGCTAGGTCAGGGGGGTCAAACTTGCAACATCCCGTGATGCGTCGCGACGTAGCATGACATTTTTTTGCCATTGCCAACAATGAGGTGAAAGCAGTTTCGCTCTGATGCATCCAGTTTGACACCCCTGACCTAGGTAGACAGATGCTGGTTGTTGTGAGTCCGTGCCAGCCTGTGATCCCGGCAGCTGAGTCCAGGGAATCAGGGGAGGAGGAGGTGGAGGAGGAGGAGGAGGAGGAGGAGGAGCCATCAGAGGAAGGCTCTGATGAGTTACAAGACTCACAATCGGATGAGGAGCCTGTCCCCTCCAATCGTGTTCAGGATGAGATATAGCTGTGTGGGGGAGATGAGTCAGACTTTGAGGACTCACATTTGGACGTCATTATAGATGCTCGTAAACGAAGGCAGTTATCTAGAGCAAATCAGAAGGAGTCAATACGACAACTCCAAGAGAGGAGGAGAAGGCATTGAGAAGACATGCCTTGGGGCTGCTTTATTGAAAGGGAAGGTGTGGGTGGGGCTGGTTTCTGAAGGCAAACGTGTGTAAAGAACTTCAAGGCTCATGGTCTGTTTGTTTTAAGATAGATAGATAGATAGATAGATAGATAGATAGATAGATAGATAGATAGATAGATAACCTTTACTGTCATTTTTATACTGTGGGCACAATGGCACACATCAAAAATGAAAATTAGTTGCCCGCTCTCAAAGTGAAACACACACATGACACACACCTAAACATACTATGAACAACATATGTATAGACACACATCCCTACATATACGTAGCAAATAAATACTAAATACTGTCCATCTTGAATATATAATGGAAGGAGGAAGCTGGAGAGTTTACCAGGTTAATGCTGTATGGAATGAAACTATGGCTGAATCTGGATGTTCTGCTACGGATACCACGAAGCCCTCTTCCCCCAGAAGGTAACAAGGAAAACAGGTTGTGATGTGTAGTGTCCCAGATAATCTTACGGACCCTGCTCAAGCAGCGCTTCTGTGCCATGCCCTGGATGGGATGGAGGGAACGGCCAATGATCTTTTTGGCAATTCTCACTACTCTCTGCACCGTGTTCCTGCCTGAAGCAGTGATGCCTCCAAACCAGACTGTGATGCTGTATGACAGGATGCTCTCGATCGTCCCCCTGTAGAAAGTGGTCAGGACAGGGGAAGGAAGATGTGTGCTTTTCTCATGCGGTGCAGAAAATGAATTTCTTGTTTAACTCCTGCTGTGCTTGCTTTTTTAACCAATTATCTGTTGGAAAAGTATTCTGTCGTTCTTGTTTTGGAGAAAACCTATCAGGTTGGTTTTTCCAGCCTACTGATAAAAAAAGGGGGTTGTTCTTGTGAAGCAACAAGGATGGACGTAGGCTGGGACAGAACACTGGGCTGCTAACAGCAAAAAAGAGAAAATTGTATTTCAGGATTAAGGAACAAGCCAGAGAAGGAAACCCACAAACACAAACACAAAGAGAAAGAAGGAACATGTCATTCAGTTCCAGCAAGAAGAGAAGATGAAACAAAATATGACTTGGGTGAAGGAGATCGTGTTTTTTGTACCTGTAACAAACCAGATTTGCTTTGCTTCTGATTTAAATAAACGCTTTAAAATCCATGCTATCCATGCGGTTTGGAGACAGTTGCTTCCTTTGGTGTTCGGCTGTTTAATATATAATAATATTAATAATATGAATAATATTAATAATAGTAATAATAATAATAATAGTAGCAGTAGTAGTAGTAGTAGTAGTAAAGTTGGAAGGGACCTTGGAGGTCATCTAGTCCAACCCCTTGCTCAGGCAGGAAACCCTATACCAGTGGTTCTCAACCTTTCTAATGCCGCGACCCCATAATACACTTCCCCATGTTGTGGTGACCCCCAACCACTTATACATCACCGAGTGCCAGGGGCGTGGCCAAAGAAAAGGGGGAAAAATGGTGGACAGCCTTGTTTGGCGACCCCCGTGAAATGGTCGTTCGACCCCAAATGGGGTCCCGACCCACAGGTTGAGAACGACTGCCCTATACCATTTCAGATAAATGGCTGTCCACTCTCTTCTTAAAAACTTCCAGTGTTGGAGCATTCACCACTTCTGGAGGCAGGTTGTTCCACTGGTTAATTGTTCTCACTGTCAGGAAGTTTCTCCTTAGTTCTAGGTTGCTTCTCTCCTTGATTAGTTTCCACCCGTTGCTTCTTGTCCTGCCTTCAGGTGCTTTGAAAAATAGCTTAATTCCCTCTTCTTTATGGCAGCCCCTGAGATATTGGAATACTGCTATCATGTCCCCCCTTGTCCTTCTCTGCGTTAAACTAGACATACCCAATTCTCGCAACCGTTCCTTATATGTTTTAGCCTCCAGTCCCCTAATCATCTTTGTTGCTCTTCTCTGTACTCTTTCTAGAGTCTCAACATCTTTTTTAAATCGCGGTGACCAAAACTGGATGCAGTATTCCAAGTGTGGCCTTACCAAGGCATTGTAAAGTGGTATTAATACTTCACGTGATCTTGATTCTATCCTTCTGTTAATGCAGCCTAGCACTGTGTTGGCTTTTTTGGCAGCTGCAGCACAACATGGCTCATGTTTAAGGGATTGTCCACTAGGACTCCGAGGTCCCTCTCACAGTTACTACTATTGAGCAAGGTACTCCCTATATTATACCTGTACCTTTTGTTTTTCTTGCCTAAATTTGTCTCTTGTTTCTCTTTAACAGGTTTTTCCCCTGACAGGCTCAATTGTGGTCATAAGTAGAACCTTACTTTTTTCACCATTGAATTTCATTTTGTCAGATAGCATCCAGTGTTCAAGTCTATCCAAATCCTCCTATATCCTAAGCTTGTCTTCTGGAGTGTTGGCTATTCCTGCCAGCTTGGTGTCGTGTGCAAATTTAATGATTTACTGGTGGTTTTGTGCTTTTGAAATACAGATGTAGACCTTATAGGAGCAAGGCTGTGTGTTAGTGTATAGTAGCAAAAAACAAACAACAAAAAAGCAGCTTTCCCTGAAAGCAGCTTTCCCAACTAACCAATGTTATTAAAACAGATGTGCTTTCGTGAGATGCAGTTGGGGTGAATTGCAGCTCCTGATGTCTTTTAATAAAATTGACTAGTTGGAAAGGAGGCTACTGGAGTTGTCCTGATTTTTTTTTGTGTTTACATCTAGTTTGAATCTGTTTTTAAGGAATGCAACCCTGCTGACCCATGACTGTTGTGCCACTATTCAACTAGCTCACTCCCAATGTTGCGGTTCGGAAAATATGTTGTGATGAGCTCCCCATGTGTATTCCTCATGTCCATTTTTTTTTATTTGTTTCCAAGGGGAAAGGTATCACGTAAACAAAATAAAGCAAAACAAAAACAAAAATTTCCAAAGAGATAAGTGAGTGTTTTGAACCAGTGTTGAAATGTTGTTTTTCCTTCTCAACAATTGTTCAACAGAGGCAGTTACTGCAAAAAAAAAAAAAAAAAAAACAAAAAAAAACGTCCTTGACTCAAAAGATATTTGCAATTTTAGGCCAGGCATAATTATTCCATTCCAAAGGACTGAAAAAGCTGTAATCTCAAAGATCCAGATGCATCTGAATGGAATTGCTTTTCAGAACCCATTTATATTCAAAGCTTCATCCAGAATGTTGTGTTAAGACAAATTAAGGGGGGAGGGGGTAGAAAGTCTTCATGTTCTCCTGGACCATTTGACAGCTTTTGGTAACCTCAACCAAAATATCTTTCTAAGCTTTTTTGGTGGCATTGGGGCTGAAGGACACTACTTTGCAGAGGTTTTGGTCCTTTCTTAGCAGATGCCCCGAAAGTGACAAAGGGACATTATTGTTCCATACCTGATTTATTGACCTGTCATGTAGTAGTAGTAATAATAATAATAATAATAATAATAATGATGATGATGATGATGATGATGATATTGGCATTGACAAATTCGCTATTTGTCAACTGCAAAAGGCGGCCTTACTAGGAAGTGCTTCCATCCTGCGACGATATCTGTAATACCATCAAACATCCACATCTGCCTATCCCAGGTCCTGGGTAAGGACTCGATAGGTAGACAAAATGCCAAATCCAGTCTGAACATCTGGCTGACTGTGCGATGATACATAATAATAATAATAATAATAATAATAATAATAATAATAATAATAATAATAATGGAATGATGGAAAACAAAGCAATAATGATCTGTTACTACAGATCAAGTCCTACAAGACGAGGATATCTAAAACGAATGCACCAGTTCTGGAAAGAACAAAATCCAGAATCAGAAATAACAGAACAGAGACTAGCAGATCAACAACGATTTATAATACGAAATAAAGTATTTATAGAAACAGAATTAGACGAACTGCAAAGGTTTACCCAGGGCAAAGAAATCAAACCCTTACAAGAAGTAATTCAGAATGTAGAGGCAAACCAGGGGGAGTTGGCCGTGAAAGAATCCAGTAGAGATATACAACTGTTCTCATTTGGAAACCAGGCACCTCTTCCTCAGGAAGAACAAAACCCTCTAACTAAAGAAATAAAAGAATTGAAACAAAGAATAACTGAGCATCTAGACCAGCACAAACACAACAGAATAAGGCTGCCTGCATTGAAGCTTGTTTCAAAGAAACAGCTAGCACAAGCATTAAAAGATGCAAATACTGCAATAGCAAGTATAAGCACCAATTCACTGCAAGAAACAAACCAACAAATGTACAGCACAGCTGCAGTTATAACTGAATACCTGGGATGCAAAATCAACAAAGAAGAAAAACAAACAAACAGTGCAGCACAAAAATGGAAGTTTAGACTAGAAAATAAGATCAGCAAGTTAAGATCACATGCAAGCAAGCTAGAACAGATGAAAGAAAAGAAGCTGAAGAACAAGAAGACCAAAGAATACCTAATCAAGAAATACCACTTAGAGACTTCCGGTGGATTTTGCGCGCGTGATGGCGGCTACTTTGTAGCCGTCCTCCTGGGTAAGTGTAAGAACCGCTATGAACAGCAGACATCAGCTGTTCAGCGGTTCAAAATCCCCCTCCCGGGCAAAGGGGGGGGTAGAGAGTGTCTGAATAGTGGTAGAGCCTCTTTTGCACCCCCCAAGTTTTTTTTAGGGGGGTGAAAGGAGTGCTCCCACGGAGTTCAGACTTGTCTCCGCTTCCCAGCTGTTTTTGTCCTCAGGGACAAAACGAGCCGCTGCAAACACCTCCGTGCTTAAAGAGAACTGGTGAGTTTTTTTTTTTTTTATAAACGGACAGAGCTGAGTAGAGGATTTAGTTTTTGCTTTCTTTGACTTATTTGGATTTTAAGTTTTAAGACTTGTTTTTATTTTTATTCTCTCTTTTTATTTTTCTTTCTTTGTTGAAAGGGAAAGTAAAATGGCGATCGGCAAACTTCTCGGTGTTTTTTTTTCTGGAAGTTAGAATGCTGACCGGCAGGCTTTTTGGTGTTTTTCTTTCTTTCCTTTCCCTTTCTCTTTTTATTTCCTTATGATTGGAATGGTTGTTTTTGGTATCTCTAAGTATTTTTTTTGGAACGGACTTTTTTTATTTAATTATTATTATTTTTTTTTCCTTCTCCCTTTTTTTTTCCTTTGAATTCCCTTTTTTTTTATTGTAATGACCTTTTTTTGAAGGACTTTTTTTCTGTTTAATTTTTTGTAATTTTTAAGAAGGAGTAAAACTTTTTTTTAATTCTTTTTCTCTTCCTTTTTTTCCCCTTTTTTCTTTTTATTATAATGACCTTCTTTGGAGGGAGTTATGATTTTTGAAGGAATTTTTATAATTTTTTAAGAAGGACTAAAGGTTTTTCTTTAAGATGGCTCCAAAGCGTCCAGGGATTTCTACAGTTTCTAAATCAACAGTTTCACCCTCTTCGGGGGGTCAGCTAATAACTATGAAGGACTTGCAAGACATGATGGGAGATGTTATAATTCAAATTAGGGCAGAAATGAAAAAGATTTTAGAGGAAAACAAGAAGATCTTGAGACAAGATTTTGTTTTGGCTTTAGAAGGTGTTGCTTCTGTTCTTGAAAAGGTGAACTCCCATGTGGAAGAGGTAGCTGAAAAAGTGGACATAATGGAGGGGAAAATTGAAAGTATGGAAAAAGAAATGGAAAATGAGATTCTTATGCTTCAATATGGACAAATGGAATATGCCTTAAGAATTAGAGGCATGGGAGAGTCTTTGCAAGGAGATCTGAAGGAGATGGTTGCAAAGGACTTTGCATTGATTTTGAATAAAGAAAAAGAGGGAATACTTAATGAAATTGAAAAATTATTTAGGGTTAACTCTGTGGGGGCAGCACAGAAGAATCTGCCAAGAGATGTGGTAATTTACTTTGGTAAAAGATCTTTACGCAATGAAATTGTGCAAGCCTATTATAAGAAGAGATTACAAATTGCTTCACAAGATGTTATAATTTTTAAAGAGATCCCATCTAAAATTTTAAGAAGAAGAAAGGAGTTTGCTTTTTTAGCAAATGAACTTAAAAAGAGAAAAATTTCATTCAGAGGGGATGTTCCGATTGGAATGGTGGTGAATTACCTGGGGACATGTTATAGACTTAATACTGTTTCTCAAGCAAAAGATTTTTATACTTCGGTCCTGGGGGTATGTGCATCGCCATCAATTAAGTTTAAAGCTTTGGAAGAAAAGAAAGTAGAATCACAGTTTGAAGAGCCTATATTTATGAAAACTGGAGAATCTTTGTGTGAGAGGCCTCAACAAGTCCAGGTTGAGGAGCAGAAGACAACTTGTGCAGTATATAATTCCAAAGAAAAGCAGCAACAGAAGAAGGTTAAGGAAGTTTCATACTCAGTGGTTTCTGAATCTCTGGGAGATGTTAGACCTACAAAGTCTTTGGAGCAATCTTTAAGGGTGGAATTGCTGCCTGAAATGGAAATTGGGAAATCTCAGTTTGAGGGGCATCAACAAGAGAGGAACGGGCAGAGGATAACTTGTACAACTTACAATTGTAAAGATCAATACAAGGAAGAATTCAAGGAACCCTTATTGGCTTCGGAGTCGATGGGAGATTCAGGAATTTTGGAGCAGTCTCCTAAGGCAGAACTCGCAGCATTTCTTACGAGTTTGATACAAGAATGGAGAAGGGAAATGGAAGAATGGAAGAATGGAGAATGGAAAAAACTGGAATGTGAATAATTAATAATAATACTAATATAATTGAGACTGAGAAGGATGCAGTTTCTTACGGATGGAATTTGTTATTGGTGAAGATTGAAATGTTTAATGTGTTTATTATGGATAGGCGTATAAGGGAATTTTGTTGTTTTAAGTTTTGAACCTTTAATGATAATATTGTTTAAATTTGTGTTTTGAAGGGATTATAATTTGCTTATTTTAGTGAGGGGATTCTAATGTTTTAAATTTTAAGTAATGTTTAAATTTGTGTTTTGAAGGGAGTATAACTTGTTCAAGTTTTAAGTGTGCTTAAATTTGGTTTTTAAATATTATTAATATTTTTAAGAGAAAATAATTTGTTTAATTAAATGTTTAGATTTGTTTAGGAAAGAAAGTAATGTTTAAATTTGTGGTTTTGGAGGGAGTTTATATAGAATGATGATTGTATTTAGATTTGTTTAGGATTTAAAAGTGTTTCTAGTTTTTAAATATTATTATTAATATTTTTAAGAGAAAATAATATGTTTAATTAAATGAGCTTAGATTTGTTTAGGACTTATAGGTTTTTTAAGTTTTTTTCTTTTTGGATAGGAGAGAAGATTATGAAGATTGAAGGAAATATGTACTTACTTTAAGTTCTTTAAGAGTATTTAGCTTTAATGGTATAACAAAGATTTGTATGTTTATTTTTTCGTTTTATGATAAAGAAAGAGGGAGAAATTAGATTTTATATTATAGATATAGATATTCAAAGAAAGTAATGTTTTAATTTGTGTTTTTGGAGGGAGCTTATATAGAATGATGATTGTATTTAAATTTGTTTAGGTTTTAAAAGTGTTTTAAGTTTTTTTTTTTTTTAATTAAGCCTGTACTCAGCTCTGGGAAGTCCAGGGGAGGGTTTGGGAGGTTGGGAAGGGGGGGGGGTGAGGTAGGGGGGGGTATGGGAAGGGGATTTGTTTTTGTAAAATGTAGAAATTTTCAATAAAAAAAATAAATAAAAAAAAAAAGAAATACCACTTAGAAACAAGGAAGATCAAGGAAGCACTGGAAATAATAAAGCAACAAATAACAGCTATAGCCAGGAAAATCAGTAGATATGAAGCTCGAATTGCAAACTATAGGCAGAACCTCCAATTTCAATCCAATCAGAAACGTTTCTACCAATCCATCAATGGAGAAACTGCAAGGAATCAGTCAGTACCTGACAAGGAAGAAACAGTGCAGTTCTGGAAGCAGATATGGGATAACCCAAAGAAATACAACAAGGATGCGGCTTGGTTAAAAGAGGTGGATGCAAATAAAACAGAAGTTGAAATGAAAGAACTAGTAATAACAACAAAAATGGTAGAAAAAAGAGCAAAGAAAATCAAAAATTGGTCAGCACCAGGTGAAGATGAACTGCATGGGTTTTGGTTGAAACATCTAACTGTTATACACCCACTCATTGCCAAGCAGTTCAACAATATACTACAAGGAGGAGAAATTGAAAAGTGGCTAACAACTGGGAAAACCTACCTAATAATGAAAAATCCAGCAAAAGGGGCAACACCAGGTAACTACAGGCCAATTACCTGCTTACCAACAACTTTCAAATTACTAACTGGTGTGGTAGCTGATGCAGTACAACAGCATCTAGTTGAAAACAATCTCTTTCCACCTGAGCAGAAAGGAAACCGCCCCAATAGCAGAGGAACAAAAGATCAACTCCTAATAGACAAAATGATCTTGGAAAACTGCAAGAAAAGGAAGACCAACCTGAATGTGGCATGGATTGACTACAAAAAGGCATTTGACTCTCTGCCACATGATTGGATAATCAAGTGCCTAGAAATAACAGGAGTCAGTAGAAACATCAGAAAATTTGTGCAAAGATCAATGGCACAATGGAAGACACAGTTGCAGATCAATGGTGAGAGACTGGGAGAGGTTAATATCAAGAGAGGAATATTTCAAGGAGATTCATTGTCACCATTACTATTTGTTATTGCACTGTTTCCTCTGTCAACAATACTGAATAACTCAGGACATGGCTATCAAACATCAAAAACATCTGCCAGACTATCCCACCTCCTTTACATGGATGATCTGAAGTTGTATGAAAAAACATCATCTGAAATAGAATCGCTGCTCAACACTGTCCGTATATATAGCCAAGATATTATAATGGAGTTTGGCTTGGACAAATGTGCCACACTTACTATCAAACAAGGAAAAATAGTGAAAACTGAAGGAATCAAGATGCCCCACGAAAATAACATTAAGAATCTGGATGAGGAAGAGTACTACAAATACTTGGGTATCCTTCAACCTGACAACATCAAGCACACTGAAGTCAAGAAAAAGATTAGAAGTGAATACATCAAGAGAGTGAAGAAGATCTTAAAGTCCAAACTCAATGGAGGAAATACCATAAAGGCAATCAACACCTGGGCAATCCCAGTCATTAGGTACACAGCTGGAATAGTGGACTGGACTCAAGCAGAACTAAAAGCAATGGATAGGCAGACCAGAAAAATAATGACAATGAATCATGCCCTTCATCCACGCAGTGACATTGATAGACTTTATCTACCAAGGCAAATAGGTGGGCGTGGAATGCTACAAGTACATCAGATGGTTGAAGAAGAAAAAATGGATTTGGAAGAATATCTGAAGAACAATGATGAAGATGCACTGAAATTAGTATATCAGGAAGGTTTACTAACTACTGGAGAGACCAAACTGGCCTACAAGAAAGACCAAATGAAGAACAGAATAGAGGCATGGGAAGACAAAGCACTACATGGCCAATAGATGAAAAAAATAGCTGGGAAAGCAGATAATAATAAAACCTGGCAATGGCTAAGAGCAGGAAAATTGAAGAAAGAGACCGAGGGACTAATTCTGGCTGCACAAGACCAAGCCTTAAGGACAAATGCATACAAAGTCAAAATTGAGAAGACAGCAACAGACAGTAAGTGCCGCCTATGCAAAGAAGCTGAAGAAACAGTGGACCACTTGGTAAGCTGTTGCAAGAAGATTGCACAGACTGATTACAAGCAGCGGCATGACAAAGTAGCAACAATGGTGCATTGGAAGATCTGCAAAAAATATCATTTGCCTGTAAGCAAAAACTGGTGGGATCATAAAATAGAGAAAGTCATAGAAAATGATAAAATTAAACTGCTCTGGGACTTCAGAATTCAAACAGACAAGCACCTGCAACATAACACCCCAGACTTAACAATTGTCGATAAGAAAGACAAAAAAGTCTGGATAGTGGACGTGGCAGTGCCTGGAGACAGCAGAATAGAAGAGAAAGAACTGGAGAAGATAACAAAATACAAAGACCTACAAATAGAAATAGAAAGACTGTGGCAAAAGCAAGCAAGGGTAGTACCAATAGTCATAGGCTCCTTGGGTGCAATCCCAAAACAACTGGAGCACCACTTGAACACCATTGGCATTGACAAATTCGCTATTAGTCAATTGCAAAAGGCGGCCTTATTAGGAACTGCTTCCATCCTGCGACGATATCTGTAATACCATCAAACATCCACATCTGCCTATCCCAGGTCCTGGGTAAGGACTCGATAGGTAGACAAAATGCCAAATCCAGTCTGAACATCTGGCTGACTGTGCGATGATCCATAATAATAATAATAATAATAAAGTTGGAAGGGACCTTGGAGGTCATCTAGTCCAACCCCCTGCTCAGGCAGGAAACCCTATACCATTTCAGACAACTGGCTGCCCAGTCTCTTCTTAAAAACTTCCAGTGTTGGAGCATTCATAGCTTTTGGAACAGGTTGTTCCACTGATTAATTGTTCTAGCTGTCAGGAAATTTCTCTTTAATTCTAGGTTGCTTCTCTCTTTGATTAGTTTCCCATCCCTTGCTTCTTGTCCTGCCTTCGGGTGCTTTGGAGAATAGCTTGACTCCCTCTTCTTTGGGGCAGCCCCTGAGATACTGGAAGGCTGCTATCATGTCCCCCCTCATCCTTCTCTTCGTTAAACTAGACATACCCAATTCCAGCAGCCGTTCCTTATATGCTTTAGCCTCCAGTTCCCTGATCATCTTTGTTGCTCTTCTCTGCACTCTTTCTATATGCTACCATCTTGTGTCTTCTTATATTTAGTAGCCATTAAATCACTGGCAGAAATCCATTGGAGCATGAGAATGGGGTGTCGCTAATTTTGCAGGAAACATTATTCCAGTGGTTCTCAACCTGTGGTCTGCAGCCCTCTGGGGGCCCGTGATGTAGTCACAGGGGTTTCACAAAGGCTGGAAGAAATGCTATGATTTAAAACTTGAGTTAAGTGTTGGTGGTCTGTGACCATGGTCCATGGCAACAAAAGGTATTTCAAGGGGGTTCGTGGTGAAGAAAAGGCGAGAACCACTACAATATTGTATTCATTATTCTTCCAAGTTTGCCTTCTTCATTCTGTGCAGAATGTCATATGTGAACTATTGTTTTCAACCATCATCTAAAGCAGAGGTCCCAAAACTTTTTTTCACCAGGAACTGCTTATGTGGAGAGAGATTTTTTCCGCAGACCAGAGGGTGCGTGGTTTTGTGTGCTGCCTGTATCCCACAGATGGGGCTTTGCTTGTTTGTACGGACAAGTTGCTGGCATGTCGCAGCCCAGTGTCAGCCCACAGACCGGGGATTGGGACCCCTGATCTAAAGCATCTACACCAGTAAGGTGAGAGACAAACATTTTCATTTTTGCACAGTAAAAAAAAAAAATGAGAAGGATAAAGAGAAAGAATGTAAAACTGCCCTAATTAGGTAGGAAGAATTGGTAGTTGTCATCATCATCATCATCATCATCATCCTCTCAAAGCACAGACTAGATAAAACATATAATAATTAGAGTTGGAAGGGACTTTGGAGGTCTTCAAATCCAACCCCTACACCAGGGGTCCCCAACCCCCAGTTCATGGACCAGTACTGGGCCACGGCATGCCAGCAACTGGTCTGCACAAACAAGCAAAGCCCCATCCGTGAGATGCAGGCAGCACACAAAACCACACACCCTCCGGTCCACGGAAAAACCTCTCTCCACGGAACCGGTTCCTGGTTCCCAAAAGGTTGGAGACCTCTGCCCTACACCATTTCAGACAAATGGTCCTCCAGTCTCTTTTTGAAAGTCTCTAGTGATATAGCACCCACAACTTCTAAAGGATCGCCAGCTGTTTTTCTGCTCTCAGTTTTCTATGTTTCTACGTCCACCCACCTTACTGCTAGTCATTCTCTCCTTCCTTTTCCTTCCACCTTTCCTAGCATGAAGGGCTTCTCAAGAGACTCAGTGAAACCACTCTAGTTGTGATCGAGAATGAATTCCGTTGTAGCAAACGATCTGTTGTGCTAGGTTTGCCACCAACCATAGTGTGAGGTTCGCAGGTGATATAACAGTAGTGGGCCTTATTCAGGATGACAAGGTGAAAGCTTACCACAAGGAGGTTGAGGGGTTGGTGAACTGGTGTAAGGAAAATAGCCTAGTTTTAAATACTGGAAAAACCAAAGAGATCATTGTCAATTTCAGAAAAGGCAGGCACAGCTCTGTGCATTAATGATTCACCTGTGGAGAGGGTTACCAGCATCAAATTCCTGGGTGTGCAGCTAACGAGTAGGCTGGCTTGGTCACTCAACAGTGAGAAACTGGTGAAGCGGCCACAGCAGCACCTGCATTTTCTGCATCACATGAGAAAAGCACATCTTCCTTCCCCTGTCCTGACCACTTTCTACAGGGGGATGATTGAGAGCATCCTGTCATATAGCATCACAGTCTGGTTTGGAAGAATCTCTACTTCAGACAGGAAGGCGGTGCAGAGAGTGGTGAGGATGGCCAGAAAGATCATTGGCAGCTCCCTCCCTCCCATCCAGGACATAGCACGGAAGCGTTGCTTGAGCAGGATCCGTAAGATCATCTGGGACACCACACATCTTCTGTCATGTATGTGTTTCACTTTGAGAGCGGGCAACTAAATTTCATTTTTGATGTGTGCTTTTGTGCCCACAGTAAAAAAAAAATGACAATAAAGGTTATCTTATCTTATTTTATTTTATCTTATCTAGATAGCTTGGTAGCTAGATACCTCAGTAGAGAACCACACCATCACATATGGTGTTGAGATAAGGTCCATCAAGTTTTTTCAAAAACTCTCTGTAGTGTACCAGACAATTTCTACTTTGTTTTATGGGACACTAGATATTATTGTCATTCAAGCAGTATTAATAGGTCTCCAGAGGCCTATCAAAGCTTTCATTTGGTTTCAATCAACATATTTCTGGACATTTCCTATTGGTCCAGTTGTCCCCATCATCAGTTTGAAGTCGGATTGGCCATCGTTCCAAGACCATCCATGCAGAGCCTTGTCTACGTCTAAATCTGTGGAGCTACTATCATATTAAGAGTTCATGCTGAAGTCAGCTTGCAGCCGACTAACTAAAACACACATAAATGCGGGTGAGATTAAAGTCAGTCTGCATCACATTGGTATTCCTTCTGGAAGACACAAGAGTCTATTATTCTAAAATTTCATTCAACCATGGAATTAAGATCCCAAAGAATGGATTGCAATAAACATGCCCTTTGGAAAGAAAAAAAATCAAATTACTCATATTTCAAGCATTTTTATTGCAAATTAAAATGCATGGTTTAGACCATATTTCAATTATCATCTCAACATTACTGTTTAAGCAAATGACTGGAGTTAACAAGAGAGCTACTACATTTTGAATACATTGATTTTCTGCTTGGTGTAAACTCTAAATAGCCGATTAGAAGGCTGTGAATCAGAAGAGCTTCGTGTACCTAATAATACACCCGGCGCTAAATTATGAGCTGAAAAATCTGTTGCTTTTTGAATAGAATGCAGAGAGGTCACAGGTAGTCCTCAAATTACCGCAGTCCATTTAGTGAATGTGCCAAGTTACAAGGGCACTGAAAAAAGTGTCTTATGACAGTTTTTCACACCTACGACCATTCCCCATGGTGACATGATCAAAATTCAGACGCTTGGCAACTGACTCGTCTTTATGATGGTTGTGGTGTCCTGGGGTCACATGATCCTCCTTTTGTGACCTTACGACAAGCAAAGTCAATGGGGGAATTCAGATTCACTTAACAACCAGGATACAAACTTAACAAATGCAATGATTGGCTTAACAATGGTGGCAAGAAAAATAGTCAAATGGGTCAAAAATGTTTTGCCAGCCAGCTACAGATCCATCTGGTAGTGATGTTGTCTATTCCACCTTTTTCTAGCTTACCAAGGAGTAGGTTGTGGTCTACTTCATCAAATGCCTTACTGAAATCTAAGTATATTATGTCCACAGTGTTTTGCTGGTCTATTAGTTTAATCACTTCATTGAAGAATAAATATTCTATTCTATTCTATTCTATTCTATTCTATTCTATTCTATTCTATTCTATTCTATTCTGTTCTGTTCTGTTCTGTTCTGTTCTGTTCTGTTCTGTTCTGTTCCGTTCCGTTCCGTTCCATTCCATTCCATTCCATTCCATTCTATTCTATTCTATTCTATTCTATTCCTCCACATTCCATTCCACTCCACTCCACTCCACTCCACTCCACTCCACTCCACTCCACTCTATTCTATTCTATTCTATTCTATTCTATTCTATCATAAGTGTGAAAACTGGTCATAATGTCAAGTGCTGGGAAAATCAGGAGATTTATATTCAAATTAATATAAAGATTTATTGCAAGCTTAAGCTCTCTACAAGAATCTGACCAACAAGCGGTTGAGGGAAATGAGCGGGAGATAAGAAAAGCAATCAAGGTGGGCTGGATTTAGATTTCTTGTGGGACACAGGGACTCATGAGTTATGATGCATTTGACCCCTCCCTCCAGCTCCGCCTGGTCATCTCCCACACATAAGTCACTTTTTTTTAGTGCTGTTATAACTCTGAATGGTCATTAAATGAATGAATTGTAAGACAAGGACTATTGATAGGGACTGAATGGGAAGTGATGTCATGCATCTGTTACAGTTATGGTATTCTGCTTAGCAACAGTAATGTTTAGCAATGGAGTCTCTGGTCCCAATTTTAGTTGCTGAGGACTAACCACACACACACACACACACACACACACACACACACACACACAGAGAGAGGGAGAGGGAGAGAGAGAGAGAGAGATCCATGTGTCATGGTTCTAATAGGTAAAACCCATCAACAGAACTTCAAGGCAAGAATTCTTCCTCAAAGAACATTTTATTCAGGAAACAAACTATCGGCACTACATAGTTGAACCCAAAACTAGATTCCCTCCGCTCAGATTCAAAGTAACAGAATGCAAGTCCCACCCCCACAAAGCAGTCATAAATCACATTCTCCAATTAGCCAGGAGCGCGGGTTCTCTTCCCAGCTCCTCAGCCCACCAGAACATATCAGTTTGTGTCCTTGAGTTCCCACGGAGCAGCATTATTATTATGGCTAGCTAAGCTTAAGCATTCACCCCATCCCCCCTTCAACATGTAATTTCTAAACAGAAGAAAAATCATTTTAAAAGCAAAGTCAAAATGGCTGCAATTTCCATCAGTTGTCAGAGCAGGAACATCCAAGGTTACAGCATTGACACCATGTATGTATGTGCTGTATTTCAATTCTATATTAGAAGCATTTCCAATTTGATTATATTTGAGCATTTCGAACTTAGTTGATTGGATAGATAAATGCAATAATAGCTCCACTGTAATATTTGATTGCTCTCCAGTACAACATAGATTATCATAAGAAAAAAGTAATCTTGCATTTTTTTTCAATACTAAATGCCTCATCATTAGAGGATTGACTTTTCATAAAACAAATGAAACAAGATTTGAAGGCTCTTTAGTAGGCAATCTGTAAACTTTAGCATATTTTTATTGCATATCTTCATGGCTGCCCTATGCCTATGCTTTGTGAAGAAAAATTAAACAAGAATATGTGGGGAATAAAGTTAAAGAAGATATTCAAGGCAACCTGCATCAAAATCATGTAAAGCTTTTATGTCTGCAAAATTGAAAATGAATTCCCTTTATAGAATTGACAGAATATTCACCGATGAAACAAAGTTATTGGGAACCAGAGTGAAAACCAGATAAATTGTAGGCATCTTGGCTGGAACACAATAATATTATTTCTAGTGTTCTATATATTCATAGTGAAGTATATAATAACTCTGATTTAATAAACAAGCGTTTAAAAATATATATATGCTCAGTTTCATAAGACAGACTCAAAGGTTACTAAGAAAAGAATAATCCCTTGTTAAAAGAATATAGATCCTCTTCATATTGTACATGAGCAGAGTATATTTACACACAAAAGGAAATCATATACTATTAAACTATAAAAATGGGAAAGATTCTGTTCCTCGTGTCACCCTGTTGAATAGTATTAGACATGCATTGACTTTTTTTCGTATTTATATGGCTAGGAGTTTGTAACTATGCTTTTTTGAATAATTTTTTTCCAAATTCTTTAAAGAGATATATATAAGTCTGGTTTTGGAGGCTGCCCAACATTTTATGATTGTACAAAGGTATTGATGAAAAGTTGATATCTGAGGTTTAATAATCTCAGGCCTCTACAGGAAGCAATGGATTTGATTTATGTATCTACAGTATGTATGTTTTTACAGGATTGTAATGTAATTTTTATTTTATTTTATTATTTTATTTTATTATTATTTTATTTTATTATTTTATTTTATTATTTTATTTTATTATTATTTTATTTTATTATTTTATTAAATTTTATTTTATTATTTTATTTTATTTTATTTTTATTTTATTATTTTATTTTATTATTTTATTTTATCTTGTTTTATTATTTTATTTTATATTTTATTTTATTAAATTGTATTATTTTATTTTATTTTATTATTTTATTAAATTTTATTTTATTTTATTAAATTTTATTATTTTATTTTATTGTATTGTATTTTATTGTATTGTATTTTATTGTATTGTATTGTATTTTATTCAGTTCAGTTCAGTTTGGTTTTATTTCATTTCATTTTATTTCATTTTTATTTTATTTTATTATTTCATTTTTCTTTTCTATTATTTTATTTTACTCTTTATTTTATTAGTATTTTATTTCATTATTAATTAATTTATTATTTATTTAATTTATCAAATGTTAAAACTGCCCATTTCCCTCACAGAGGGACTCTTTGTTTTACAGGACTTATGTGGCTGCCTTTTGGGGGAAGAATCCAGAGAAAGAAATATTTTGGAAAATATTAAAAAAGGCAGAATATATTTTCCCCAAGGATTTTAAAGGCAGAGACCAACACCCCGCTCCAAGTCTCTCTGCCCTAAACAGAAACCAGGTCTGCAGAAATGCAGATGTGATAATCTTGTCAGAAAGATTGGAGTCAGAAAGCTGGGATTAGAAAGAAAGAGCCCTAGAATCAACAATCCCTCACACCCAAAAAATCCAACAGTCATCAGCCCCAGCCCCAGGGAAGCAGGATATGATCTTTGGGACATAATAGGATGAACCCACCACCATCAGAATACCAGAAAGGCACACTCAGACTCAGGTCAAAGTTCATGCCACAGGAACAACTCCAAACAAAAGGCTCAGGAAGGTATAAAAACCCACTCCCTATATTTGCTCGCTCTCTTTTCTTCCAGAGCCAGCTTTTTGTCTGGCTCTCCTCTTCAATAAACTGCAACCTTCTTTTTTAAAGCAGTCACCATGTTGTTTATTCCCAGCTTGGACTGGACCCTGATGAAGATTTTTCCTTCAACACTATCTTGTATAATTATTCTACACCGTTCACAACAATCTTTTTTTCCCCCTTCCATTCAATTGTGTCTGAAACTTGGAAACTGCTGGGACAAGTTCCTGCAGTTTTCTTAATAAGGTTTTCAAAGTTTTTGTACTGTTGCTATTGCCTCCTTCTTAGGGCTGAGCAAAAGTGGCTGACCCAAAGTTACTTAGTTGGCCCTGTGCCTAAGGCAGGACTAGAACTCACAGTCTCCCATTTTCTAGCCTGATGTCTTAATTACTACACCAAACATATTTAAGAACAAAGACAGTCTTTCCCCCTATATACCAACTTTTTCGTTGCAGGAGGTTTCACAGAAAATGGGAACAATTCTATGATCCATCACCTACATTTAATGGAATCCATGTTTTGTCTTTGTCTCTTGCTTACACAAATGACACATCCCCTTCAGTTAAGTTGTTTTCTCCAAGAATGTCAACATCCTTCTACTAGAGGATAATATTTTCTGAATACTTCTTCACAGAAACACAATTCCTACATGAAACCTTTCAGTATGCCGGAGAGAGGAATTCCCATCCTACCCTCACTCCACAACATGCTTATTTTCTTTCTCTCAAGGGTGGAACATTTATACAAGAAATTTCCTCGGCTCCTAGATAAATATTTACAACTTGATTCTGTTAAATATTTACACCAAACTGAGAATCTGTATGCCTGCAAATCTCTTCATTTCAAGAAGCTTTTGTGAGAGAAGAACCTGGTGGATCAGGCCCTCAACTATTTTTTTTTAAAAAAAAAAATATTTGAGAGCCAAGTAAGCTTGAAGAGTTTCCTATATTTGAGTCGGACAATCATTAAAGGGCTGTATATCAATTAGAGGCAATTATGATAACGAGAAGACATTAACTCTGCTAGAATAAATCAGCCAAGGCAGAAGCCATTAAGAGCTATGGAAGTCAAGATGCATGAGAAATAATTGTATAGAATAGCCCAGAGTCCACAAGGACTATTACTAGATCTGGGCTGCAAACCTATAGATGAGCAATAGATGGCAGCAATAGGATCCCCCCAAAAAAACAGTGCCACTAGACACTGCCACCTAGTGAGCTTCTGCAGTATTGCAGCCCAAATCTGGTAGCTCTGAAATGAAGCCAGATTTTGATTGAGTGTTAGAAAAGATGTTTTCTAATTGTAAGATGGGTGGAACATTGGAGTCCAATTTTTGATGTTCTGGTCTTCCCTTCATTAGCTGATCTATTAAGGACTCTGTCAAGGTAATGATTTAAAAGCTAACAGCTAATGTAATGTAAGATGTAATGATGGGAATGATTCAGCATGGTCTGTGTCTCTTTAAGAGCCTTGTATAAAAGGGAAGACTCCGCAGATGTGTTCTCTCTCTTCCATCTCCTGCTGTAACTATGCTGTGTGTTGTAGCCTGCTGTATCAACACGTGTATGTATATTGTTCCTGGTATATGACACTTTAGAAAGTGTAATATAAACCACCATTTAATGTAGACCACTGTTTATTGTGTTTACTCCTGGTTTGTTGTTGTTGTTAGTTGCGAAGTCATGTCTGACCTATTGAGACCCCATGGACCACGTTCCTCCAGGTCTTCCTGTCCTCTACCATCTTCTGGAGTCCCTTTAAGCTCACGCCTACTGCTTCAGTGACTTCATCCAGCCATCTCATTCTCTGTTGTCCCTTTCTTCTATTGCCCTCCATCTTTCCCAGCATTAGGCTCTTCTCCAGTGAGTCCTTCCTTCTCATTGGGTGGCCAAAGTACTTGAGTTTTAACTTCAGGATCTGGTCTTCTAAAGAGCAGTCAGGGTTGATCTCCTCTAAGACTGACTGGTTTGATCACCTTGCAGTCTAGGGGACTCAAAGGAGTCTTCTCCAGCACCATAGTTCAAAGGCCTCAATTCTTTGGCACTCAGCCTTTCTTATGGTCCAACTTTCACAGCCATACATTGCAACTGGGAAAACTGGGTTATCTCAGTGCAGTAAGATTGTGCATGTTCTGTAAAAAGCATCATAAGATGCCACCAAACTCTTGGTTGTTTTTCCTACAGTGAAGAAAGTGTCCACAAAAGTGTTACTACTGGAAGGAGCTACTAAGTTAATCATTCTGTTCTGGGATCCATATTAAAGGATCTCAGAAAGATGGCCATCCAGCCTCTACCTGAATGCATCTAGAGAAGAGGAAACCCCCTACTTCTCCCCAAATCTGTTCCGTTGTCCAGCAGCTTTCATTATAAGAGATTGTCACCCCATTAGTTCTGTATTTCTACCACCATCAGTTTAAGGCTCTGATTCTGGAAACTTTAGAAAGTTTTCTCATTGTGATGCTCACTGCTAACATCAGATGTTCTTGCTTTGACAATATATGAAAATGCGGCCATTTTCCCCTTATCTTGTGTGTAACTTTTAGAATTAGATGATGCTGGGGGGGAGAGAAGGAAGAATGTGTATAGGAATTAGTTAGACATAACATCCTTGTAATAGTTTTTTTTTTCTCAAGACTGTTTGAAATAAGAGATGATAAGGAATGGCAGGTGGAGAACTGGAGGGAAGGTCAGCATTTCAAACTAGTTGGAGAATGTGATTTATGACTGTTAATTAGGGGAGGGAATTGTGCTTTGATATTATGTGTTTAGGGGAGAGGAATTCAGATTTTGGCTTCGACCATGTACGTGCTGATGCCATGTTATTTGAATAAAGATTCTTTAAGGTAAACAATGCCTCGAGGTTCTTTGAAGAGTAACATCTGTCGCAACCATGACAGAGAGATTTTTAAAAAGGCAGCTTCTCTTACTTTTAAATCTATATTCTGTTTATAAATAATTCAAGGCAGGGAACATACATCATTCTCCTACTATTTTCTTACAACAACAACCCTTTTTACTGCTGAGCCATCACGACCCCATGACAGTGGTAGATGCCATAGATATTGATCCTCCCCCATCCTTCAGTCTCCCCATTTCTAACAAGGTACCTAGGATGAAGGCTGACCACCTCAACTTCCTTTTAGACCAGGAGCTGGAGATTTAGCACAGCCAGATTTGATATTGTTGTTGTTGTTCATTGCGAAGTCATGTCCGACCCATCGTGACCCCCTGGACAATGTTCCTCCAGGCCTTCCTGTCCTTACCATCTTCTGGAGTCCATTTAAGCTCATGCCTCCTGCTTCAGTGACTCCATCCAGCCATCTCATTCTCTGTCGTCCCCTTCTTCTATTGCCCTCAATCTTTCCCAGCATTAGGCTCTTCTCCAGTGAGTCCTTCCTTCTCATTAGGTGGCCAAAGTACTTGAGTTTCAACTTCAGGATCTGGCCTTCTAAACAGCAGTCGGGGTTGATCTCCTCTAGGACTGACCGGTTTGATCACCTTGCAGTCCAGGCGACTGGGATTCAAATATGTGAACAACAGTTTCTCTGTGTGGATGCCACTTCTGGAAGTCCATTCTGGGCCTGGGCAACAAAAAGTTAGCTACCAGTTCTGCCAAAGTGGTGAAAACCAGCTGAATCCCACCACTGAGCATAGCCCTCTAAATTCAGACATAACTGGACAGGGGAAACCTTTAATTCTGTAGTTTTCTATATATTTCTTTCCTTCCATGACGTGTTTATCAATCAACATTTGAGAGTGAATGCTTCTCAAAGAGAAAATAATAAAATAAAATAAAATAAAATAATAATAAAATAAAATAATAAAATAAAATAATAATAAAATAAAATAAAATAATAATAAAATAAATAAAGTAAAATAAAATAATAAAATAAAATAAAATAATAAAATAAATAAAATAAAATAATAAAATAAAATAAAATAATAAAACAAAATAATAAAATAAAATAAAATAAAATAATAATAAAATAAAATAATAATAAAATAAAATAATAATAAAATAAATATAATATAATAAAATAATAAAATAAAATAAAATAATAAAACAAAATAATAAAATAAAATAAAATAATAAATAAAATATAATAAAATAAAATAATAAAATATAATAATAATAAAATAAAATAATAATTAAATTAAATTAAATTAAATTAAAAAATAGTGGTCCTTGGTCTGGATAAAATCAGAATCAAGGGTCTGTCAACCACCAATTCCCATAGCGTACTTTCCACAAATATCTACCCTTGATTTAAAGCTTTGGCTCTTGGTGCACGGTCTGCCCTTCTCCACACAGAGGTGAAATTTCAGCCCACTACAATTTAGGTTCTTTGGCTACATAGATACATAATAAAACCTCACTTGCATTGAGGTCCATTACTGTACCTTGCTCTCCATAATGGGTAATGCGGTTTTCCAGCTGAAGGAGATACTTCAGAGGAAATTGAAATGCCAACGTTTTGTGAGTATTTGCCATTGTGGATAATATGTAAAAACCGTACTTAGACTCTAAGTGATTTTCAACACTATTTTTGCTTCAACAAGGGCAGGCTGAGTCTGAGGGGGGGAAAAAAAGAGGTGTTATTTTGTGTGATATAAAGTCCCATTATCTACTCCAGTGTCTCAGTTTAATTTGGGTTAGTTCTGTTCCGTTACATGGTGCTTTTTCTAAACACAGGAGCGATGCAAAGGTAGAACAAGGAATAAAGTTTACAAAAATTGCTGCTGAGAATCTTACTTAACCCTTATTTATCTAACATACAATTAGACACTAAACTGAGATACTGTTTTCCATCTTTATTGAAAATTGTCTCTCCTCCCCATCATCACTCAGGAGAATTTCACCATTTTCTGAAATTTAAGAGAGTAACAGAATAATAGAATTGGAAGGGACCTTGGAGATCTTCTAGTCCAGTGGTTCTCAACCTGTGGGTCAGGACCCCATTTGGGGTCAAATGACCATTTCACAGGGGTCGCCAAACAAGGCTGTCCACCATTTTTTCCCCTTTTCTTTGGCCACACCCCTGGCACCCAGTGATATATAAGTAGTTGGGGGTCACCACAACATGAGGAACTGTATTGTGGGGTCGCGGCATTAGAAAGGTTGAGAACCACTGTTCTAGTCCAACCCCCTGCTCAAACAGGAGAACCTCTACAACCTCTGAAGGCAAGCTGTTCCACTGGATAACGGTTATCACTGTCAGGAAATTTCTCCTTAGTTCTTGGTTGCTTCTCTTCTTGGTTAGTTTCCAACCATTGCTTCTTGTCTTGCCTTCTGGTGTTAACCCCCTCTTCTTTGTGGCAGCCCCCCAAATATTGGAACACTGCTATCATGTCACCCTTAGTCCTTCTTTTCTCTAGATTATCCATACCCAATGTATGCAACCATTCTTTATATGTTTTAGTCTCCAGCCCCTAATCATCTTTTGTTGCTCTTCTCTGTACTCTTTCCAGAGTCTCAACATCTTTTTTACATCGTGGTGACCAAAACTGAATGCAGGATTCCAGGTGTGGCCTTCCCAAGGCATTGTAAAGTGGTACTAATACTTCATGTGATCTTTATTCCATCCCTCCGTTGATGCAGCCTAGAACTGTGTCAGCTTTGTGGGTTCATATATAAATTGTGGTCCCCCAGGATGCTGAGAACCTTAATAATCCCCTCAGCAACTTCCTTTTTCCTGAGGCAATTCCCCTATGGAGAAAAATAGAGAACACTCAGGAAATTTCAGTTGAAAGGTGAGACCTAAATTTTATATAAAGCCATTTTTTAAAACTATTGTTATGAGGTTGAGTACCCTCTGAACCTGATTATGAGTTTGTACAAATGTACATTGATTCCTGGAATTAAGGTAAAACTACCTAAAACTGAGAACAATTAACCAGTGGGACAGCTTTCCATCAGAAGTTGTGAGTGCTCCATGCCCAGAGGCTTCTAGGAAGAGACTGGACAGCCATTTGTCTGGAATGGGATAGGGCAGGGGTAGGCAACCTTGGCCCCTTCATGACTGGTGGACTTCAACTCCCAGAATTCCTGAGCCAGCATGGCTAAGCTTGGAAACCTCTCTCTTTCCCCTCAGCATGGCTGGCTCAGGAATTCTGGGAGTTGAGGTCCACGAGTCATAAAAGAGCCAAGGTGGCCTACCCCTGGTATAGGGTCTCCTACTTGAGCAGGGGGTTGGACTAGAAGACCTCCAAGGTACCTTCTAACTCTATTCTATTGTCAAGTCCTCTTATTCAGCGATTTTAAAATATAATCAACTAATCCATTGTTAAAATACAGTTTTGGATACAAGTGGTACCTTTTTAATTATGGCCGAGGGGACTTGGCAAAAGGAAGGGGTATCTTCACTTTTTTTCCTGCCACTTAACGACAAAAAAAAAAAAAAATACATCAGGATTAAACATCATTTGCTAGAGAAAAATTATAGATAGAGAGTTTATCTCAGAAGCTGGAAAAAGAACCACTGGAAAATATTGTTGTATAGAGTAGACTGGAAAGGAGAAGATTAAAGATTATGGAAGGAGAAGGAAGAGAAAGAGGAGGAGAAGGAGAAGGAGGAAAAGGGGAAGGTGGAGGGGAAGGGGAAGGGGAAGAAGAAGGAGGAGAAGGAGGAGAAGGAAAAGAAGAAGAAGAAGAAGAAGAAGAAGAAGAAGAAGCAGGAGGAGGAGGAGGAGGAGGAGGAGGAGGAGGAGGAGGAGGAGGAGGAGGAGAAGATGAAGAAGAAGAAGAAGAAGAAGAAGAAGAAGAAGAAGAAGAAGAAGAAGAAGAAGAAGAAGAAGAAGGAGAAGAAGAAGAAGAGGAGGAGGAGGAGGAGGAGGAGGAGGAGGAGGAGGAGGAGGAGGAGGAGGAGGGGAAGGAAGGGAAAGAGATGAGGAAGAGGAAGAAGAAATGGAAAGCATTGACAAATAATTAGTTGTAATACAAGGACATCTCCTTATAACTTGAACTTATAAGGGAGAATTTATTTTAAAAGAGGAAAAAGTAGAACCATCCGTCATCACTTCTGTATCTGCTTGTCAGGACTTGAATTCATATAAAATAAAAGATTTAAGAGTGCTTTTCCCAATTAATAGATGTCTCCAAAGAGAAGAAAATTGTCACATTATTTTATTTTATTTTTTAAAAAGAGAGAACATTGATTCATAATTTTAGAAGCAAAAGTATAACAGAGAATGACATATGCTGTGCAGAAGAAAAAAAAAAGAGGACCATGTCGTTTTTTAAAATAGTACTTTAAATTCAATATGAAACCCAAACGAACGAGATAACCTACATTGGTTTGTTCTCTCTCCTCTGGGCCCCGCCAAATTTTCCAAAGTCTCCTCAATAGAATCTGCCTCGTTCTTTCTTCTTGTTTATTATAACGCCAAAGGTAAAGAAAAAATCAGTAGCATATGTTAAGCCAAGTGCTGCTTTTGGTTTTTTTTTTAAAAAAAATAAGCTATTTCTGAACATTTCTTTAAGAGCAAACAATAAAAAAATCCCAATGGTTATTTGTTGTTTTTCTTTGGCTTCTTTCAGGAGGTCTAAACAGACAAGGGCGCCGTTTTGTAGAACTGCAAATTCAAGGAAAAAGATAAATTGGATTGGTTTGGTCTGCAAGGGGAGATGAGGGAAGCTGGTCCTCATTGTGGGTCTGGTGGGAACTATAGAAAGTAACTGATGATATAAGGGTGTGTGCGTGGTTGTGTTAGATCTTGTGATTTCAATTTGGTGTAGTGGTTAAAGAACTGGTGAAAGAGATGGTGAATTTACCTTCTGCATGAAAGCCAACGGATGACTTTTGGCCAATCATCAGGAGATGGAGAGTTCTAGTCCAACCTTAGAGAGGAAAGCTGACTGGGTGAGTTTGGGCCAATCACCAGGAGACAGTGAGTTCTAGTCCTCTGTTAGACATGAAAAAGGACCAATCGCCAGGAGACGGTGAGTTCTAGTCCTGCGTTAGGCATGAAAGCCAGCTGGGTGAGTTTGGGCCAATCACCAGGAGACGGTGAGTTCTAGTCCTGTATTAGGCATGAAAGCTGGTTGGGTGACTTTGGGCCAATCACCAGGAGACTGTGAATTCTAGTCTTGCCTTAGGCATGCAAGCTGGATGGGAGACTTAGAGTCAGTCACTCTGTCACACCCCAACCCACCAAACAGGACTGTTGTTTTTGGGGAATAAGAGGAGGAAGGAGTATTATGTACATTTGCCACCTTGAATTACTTAATAGTAAGAGTGGGGTAAAAATCTAATGCAATAAAACAGTAAATAAATAATTCAACATTCACCTGATGACATAATCATGCATAAATCACCATTTGTTCCTCCTTGTGGTTTTGCTTGAAATAACTGTTGTCCCTCATATTGCCTTTTCTACGGACTGGATGGAGCAAGTGAGTTTTTGTTTTTGTTTTGTTTTTTTGTTTTTTTTTATTTTCAATTTTACATTACATTCATAAAAAATACTTCAGATAAAGAGTAAAATAAATTTATACACACAACTTTCGGTGTTGCTCACCCATTTCCCCCCAAACTGCATCCATCTCTAACCTTTTCTCTCACTTCCCTCTTTCCCTCTTCTTCCTCACTCTCCCCCTCTCCTCCTTCTCCTCAACCTTCCTACTTACTTCTCCCCTTCCTCCTATCTTCTCACTCCGGATGCAGTCCAGGGGAAATGCCCGAGCAATTCCTCTCTCCAAATTAAAACATTAATATTATACACAATAAAACTATCTCTACTTATCTGACCTATTTAACCTCCAACCCATCCATCCCCCACCCCCCTCCCCCTCCCCCCACTTCCCAGACCCAAGTACAGGGTTATACAAACATATTAAACATAATCTTCTTAAGTTTACTAAATTATCCAATAACCAAAATCCTACTAACTCTTAACTCATTTCAAACTTTAACATCATAATTTTATAAACAAATCCATTACTCATAAAATAAATCAAACTTTGTAGTTCCATATTTCTTCTGAACATATTCTATCCATCTTCTCCATACAATAACATATCTCTCTTGTGAATGGTCCTTTAAATAAGCAGAAATTTTAGCAGAAATGGCTGGAGAAAGTGAGTTTTAAAGAGGCTTCATATATTGGAGAGAAGAAGGTCTGATGAAAGGAAGGATGTTCAAGCACACTTCTAGGCAACCTTGACCATTACAAAACACCTCAGTCTCTCCTTGATAATCTTAATAAAATTCACATTTCCACTGAAGAAATGCTCAAAAGCCATGTCTCTTTAAACAAATGAGGTTTTTATTTTAAAAAAAATCTGAATTTTCTCCACTTGGTGAAAACAGAAGTCTTTTTGGAGGCTTTCTTATGTTAAAAAAATTGTGGGTAGCTTTTTCTGGACATTTATTCTGTCCTGAAAAATATGCTAAAATCATTGGGATGACAGAGCACATTTGAAGGTGGGGAGATGGAGTAATGGAAAGCAGCCTCACCTCTAGGGCAAGTTTATGTGTGTATAGTTGAATAGAATAGAGTTAGAAGGGACCATGGAGGTCTTCTAGTCCAGCCCCCTGCTCAAGCAGGAGGACCTATACTATCTCAGACAAGTGACTGTGTAGTCTCTTCTTAAAAACCTCCAGTGATGGAGCGTCCACAATTTCTGGAGGCAACTTCTGTTCCACCGGTTAATTGTCCTCACTGTTAGGAAGTTTCTCCTTAATTCCAGGTTGCTTTTCTCATTGATTAGTTTCCATCCATTGTTTCTTGTCTTGCCATCAGGTGGTTTGGATAATAAGTTGACCCCCCTCTTCTTTGTATCAGCACCTCAAATACTGGAATACTGCTATCATGTCCCCACTATTTCTTCTTTTCTTTACACTAGTCAATCTCAATTTCTGCACCCATTTTAGTCTCCAGGCCTTTGGTCATCTTAGTTGCTCTTCTCTGATTTTTTTCCAAAGTCTCAACATCTTTTCTGTAGTCTGGTGACCAAAATTGGTTGCATTATTCCAGGTATGGTCTTACTAGGGTTTTGTAAAATGGTACTAATACTTCGCATGAGCTTGATTCTATGCAAAAAAAGGCCATAGCTTGCTCTCAAACCTGTGAATATATATAACAGATAACAAAAGCACTGATGATGTTACCTAGTCAGGTAATGAAAACAAGCAAACTATTAAATCTTCAGAGCACCAAGGACCCCACAGTTCAACCCTGTTCTCTTCTGTTGAAAGTAAGATCTGTCTCTCTCTTTATCTGTCTGTCTCTCTCACTCTCTTTTTCTTTCTTTCTTTCTTTCTTTCTTTCTTTCTTTCTTTCTTTTATTTATTTATTTATTTTTAAAATTTATAAGCCGCCCCACTCCCGCAGGACTCTGGGCGGCTAACAATAAAAGCACCATATAACATGATAAAACAGACAATACAATAACAGTCATCCAGGGGTCAGATTTTATAAACCCCAGGCCTGTCAGAAAAGCCAGGTCTTAAGCAGCTTACGGAAAACCAACAGGGTAGGAGCGGTCCTAATCTCCGGGGGGAGCTGGTTCCAAGACGTGGGCGCCATCACAGAGAAAGCCCTCCCCTATGGCCCTGCCAAATGGCACTGCTTGGCCGACAGGACCTGAAGGAGGCCCAGCCTGTGGGATTTAACCGGACGAAGGGAACTATGAGGTAGTAGGTGGTCTCGCAAATAGCCTGGCCCTGAGCAATATAGAGCTTTAAAGGTAATAACCAACACCTTGAATTGGACCCGGAGACCAATAGGCAACCAGTGCAGCTCACGGAGGATAGGTGTGATGTGGGTGTATCGAGGAGCACCCACTATCACTCGCGCGGCTGCATTCTGGACCAACTGTAGTCTCCGAATACTTTTCAAGGGTAGCCCCATGTAGAGCGCGTTGTAGTAGTCCAGACGTGAGGTGACAAGGGCATGAGTGACTGTAAGAAGAGCCTCCCGGTCCAGGTAGGGTTGCAACTGGTGCAACAGATGAATTTGTGCAAAGGTCCTCCCAGCCACAGCCGTCAAATGATGTTCCAATTTCAGCTGTGGATCCAGGAGGACACCCAAGTTGCAAGCCCGCTCCGAGGGGGGTATATTTTCCCCTGCTAGAGTCAACACTGGGCAGTTAACATGATCCTTGGGAGGCAACATCCAAAACCACTCGGTCTTGTCAGGATTGAGCCTGAGTCTGTTAACCCCCATCCAGACCCTCACGGCTTCAAGGCAACGACCCATCACATCGGCCGCTTCACTGAGAGAGCTCGGGGAGGAGATATATAATTGGGTATCATCAGCATACTGATGAAACCTCACCCCATGCTGTCTGATGATCTCACCCAGCGGCTTCATATAAATGTTAAATTGGAGGGGGGAGAGGACCGACCCCTGCGGCACGCCGCACTCAAGGGGCCTCGGGGTTGACCTCTGCCCTCCCACCAATACCGATTGCAACTGGCCAGAGAGGTAGGAGGAGAACCACTGTAAAATGGTGCCTCCCACTCCAACCCCTTCAAGTCGTCGCAAAAGGATACCATGATCGATGGTATCAAAAGCCACTGAGAGGTCAAGTAGCACCAAGACAGAGGAATAACCCCTGTCTCAGGCCCACCAGAGATCATCCATCAGCGTGACCAAAGCGGTTTCTGTGCTGAAGCCGGGCCTGAAGCCAGATTGAAAAGGGTCTAGGTAATTTCTTTCTTTCTTTCCTTCTTTCTTTCTTTCTTTCTTTCTTTCTTTCTTTCTTTCTTCTTCCTTCCTTCTTTCCTCTCTCTCTCTCTCTTTCTTTTCCTTTCTCTCTTTTTTCTTCTCTCCCCCTCCTTCTGTTCTCCTTCTCATTTTCTCTCTCCTCCTCTCTCAGACATTTATTGAGGCTCTGCTGATTAATAAAACTTATATACAAAGTTCATATGTCATATGTAGAGATCTATATCCATTTCTCTGCTATCGTTAGTCAAAGGCAGAAGACTTCCAGATGATGCCCATTAGATCCAGCTTCTTCTGTCAAGGTTCCTAGAACAGAGCAGACAAACGCCACCCAAGACACAAACTTGAATTTTATGTCTTCTTGTACATAATGTCCTCCTCCCAGAATCCTGTGAATTTTTTGCAAAGGCAGCAGAAAAATGTGCAGAACAGCAAAATAACAACTCCTTCAAATATTCAGAGGGACATCTCAACCAAGGAGATGTCACTAGCAATGATTTACCCACTGCTTGTGACAATGCAGCAGTAAAATCTGGTTCAGGTAGCTAAGATATGGGACCCCCCAAAAAAAAAGGCATGTGGGGACTTGGGTAAGATAAAACAACAAACACAACAATGTCAGAAGTTAGATGAGCCAACCTGAGGATCTCCTGCTGCATAATCTGAGACTATTGGGTCAAATTCTATGTGAAGTCACTTGAACATAAAGTGAGGATTGATTTAGGAGGACAAATTGTGTGAACCGGGTGGAAGAATAATAACTGTACTTTTCAAGTTACAGAAATAGAATATATATAAACAGAGAAGTATTTTTTTCCCAAGATTAAGGAGTCATCTTTCCCATCTGCTGTGATGTTCAGTTCAATAGATAATATGTTAACTTTTCATTTTCTCCTTCATAGCCACCCCAAGGAGCTTCTCTCTATCCTGTCATTTCTTGTTGCTCTTAGCTAGACATTGACTTCCAACTCTGGCCACAGCCTTCTTCTTCAAGGTAGGGATCATTTTGCATTGACTTCATCTGGATGGACATTTCAAGCTGTGATTCCAAAGCCTGCTCTAACACTGCAGAGAATGCTTTTAGGAAAGAACATTTTAAAAAGAAGAAGAAGAAGAAGAAGAAGAAGAAGAAGAAGAAGAAGAAGAAGAAGAAGAAGAAGAAGAAGAAGAAGAAGAAGAAGAAGAAGAAGAAGAAGAAGAAGAGAAGAAGAAGAAGAAGAAGAAGAAGAAGAAGAAGAAGAAGAAGAAGAGGAGGAGGATGAGGAGGAGGAGGAGGAGGAGGAGGAGGAGGAGGAGGAGGAGGAGGAGGAGGAGGAGGAGGAAGTAAATTCAAAGGGAAGTGAATGAACAACATGTTGTAAAGAGATTTGAAAACCTTAGTGGGCTTTAAAATAGTAAAATATTTGAAATGCTAGCATCAGTGGTGTCCAGGGTGGAACAAGAACTCATAGTCTCCTGGCTTTTTGCCTGATACCTTAACTGCTAATCAAACTGGCTCTCAGATGAGATGAGAGAGAGAGAGAGAGAGAGAGAGAGAGAGAGAGAGAGAGAGAGGTGAAAGAGTGGAGAGATAATATGTATATGGATGGATGGATAGATAGATAGATAGATAGATGGATATATAGAAAGCTAGCTAGCTAGCTAGCTAGCTAGCTAGATAGATAGATAGATAGATAGATAGATAGATAGATAGATAGACAGACAGACAGATAGATAGATATAGATGAGAGACAGAGACAGAAGCTCCCTAGGACACACCATCTATCAGAAAAAAACACACACCAACCACTACTTTAATGTACAATCCCATCACCACCCTGCACAGATCAACTCCGTAACCAAGACCCTCATATCCAGAACCAAACGCCTAGCTGACAAAGACCATCTGAAAACTGAATTACACTCTCACAAATGTATTAATCTCCAACGGATTCCGAAGAAATACAATTACCAACCTAATCCAAAGGGAAACATCCCCAAGAACTGAGACATAGAACAATACAATGACATCGCCCAATCCTCTACATCAAAGGCACCGCAGATAAAATCAGCAAAATTCTCCACAAACACAATATCAAGACAGCCTTCGGCACCGACCAAAAAATAGCCAACATGTTAAGAAACCCCAAAGACATGATCCAGCTAGAAAATCAAGGAGTCTATGAAATACCATGCAAAATCTGCCCAGCCACATACACTGGACAAACTCATAGGAGAATAAATGCACGCATTGCAGAACACAAGAACGCAGTCAGAAAAGAAGAAAAAACTTCCTCCCTATTCCAGCATCTTAAAGCCACAGGACATGAAATTGATTTTGAAGGAACCAAACTAATCTCCAAAACTGAACACCACAACAAGAGAATAATTATGGAAGCCATCGAAATAGAGAAACACCCGCACAACACCCGCACAACATGAATAAATGTGATGATACCTCCTGCTTACCAGACATCTGGAAACTAACCCTAATCAACAAACAAGTCCTAGCCACAAAAACTGACACCGGACCCAGAACAACACAGTACGCCACCACCATTCACCCACACCAGACCCAAACCCAAGTCCAAACCCATCCCTCAGACAAAATGCAACCACCATCCAGAAGCCAAACCACGATGACATCACCAGCTGCTGCACCTCCCTCCGACCCCCACACAAAGCAAATGGACACACACCATGAACACAGAGCTAGACCGAAAACTCGGAGCCAAACCAAAGCCCAATATGTTACTTCACAGTCTTCTGCACTGGACATCACATTACAGAACTCAGGAGGCTACAACGCCAAAGCTCAGGATGTTACAACACAGCCAACCACCCAGGATGGTGCAACACAGAACTCAGCATATCACTACACTAGATCTCAGGATGTTACCACACAGCCCATTACCCAGGTAGTTACAACACAAAAGACTAATGGGCACACAGCCAGCACCTCAACTACTCAGGATGTTACAAAACAGCTGAACAATCCACAAACAATAACTCCAACACAGCCAACCAACCCACCTACAGCAACTAAGCCAGCACTCCACACACCCCCACCAATGTATATAGAGAGACGGCAGCTCCGATCACACTTTTCTCGCACAAGCATGAAGCCGAAGACCCCAGCCTGAAGATGATGAGTGGGACCTTGTCGAAACGTCGCCAAGTTACTCTCAATCTTTTTTTTTTTTTTTTTTTTTTTTATTAAAATTTTTAAAAAGTTTTACAAATAAGAATCCACCCTCCCCTCCCCAACCACCCCACCCCCCCCCGACTTCCCAGAACTGAATATAGGATTATTTAAGAAATATTTTAAAAATAACATTTGCAATTTATAAAATAATTAATAATAATAATAATCACAGTAATAATATATATAATAATAATATGCATAACATAAACTTTAAAATGAATAATATATACTAAAAAAGAAAAAAAAATAAAAAAAAGAAGAGAGAGAGAGAAAGAAGAAAGAAGAAAGTAGACGAAGAATAAAGCATATATATATATAAAAAAAAAATATATGAATAAGTTACTCTCAATCTTACATGGGAAAAGACCCAAATACGCCAAGACCAGCATATATATATACATATATATATATATATATATATATATATATATATATATATATATATATATATATATATATACATACATACATACATACATACACATATATCCTTAATGGTTATAAAAATATGAATCCCAGGCATATTTGTTCAATGATGCAATCTTCGATCTCCGGGAAGAGTATACTCCAGTTATTTATTGTAAAAAAGAGAGGGCGGAACAGTTGAGCCAGTCACGGGCAATCAGGAAGAGTGGCCCTGTCACGAGGGCAATGAGTAGGCAGTTGGATCAGCAAGGGGATAAAAAGAACTTCCCACCCCCTAAGCCCCACTCTGAGGACACTGGCAGAGGACCAGCGAAAGCTAAGTTGTTTTAATTTATGTATATAACTGTTTTTTATTGTTTTAAATGTGGTTTTAACAATAAATAACTGGAGTATACTCTTCCCGGAGATTGAAGATTGCATCATTGAATATATATATATATATACAGTCTCACCTAAGGTATCTAAAGCCAACGAAACACAAATGAATACAAGCAAGTTATTTGACCTGGTTGCTACTAGTTCTAACTTTGTGGACAAAACTTTTTTATATATATTTCGCCAGTAACCAACCCTTTAGATTTTGTTTGCTTCCACGCAGGCACGTTTGTGGAAGACGAGGCCAAAGGAACCCCAGCACAACACAATTTCTTCCTTGAAATTCTTTTTGACCCCCTCATTCCCAGAGATTCACCTCTCTCCATACCTCCACAGCACAGATATTAATGTGGAAATTGTTCAGAACTGTCACAGAGCTGGCAACGAGAGATAGCGCCAGAAATTAACTTCGTCTGAATTGTTCCATGAATTTATTGCCTTCCTACTGCTAAAACCTACAGGAACACTGATATACATTTTCTCTGCAACCTTACTTTTTTTTTTTTTTTTTGCATTTCTGAATGCGGATGCAGAACTCAGAAAATAAGCAGGAAAAAAGGCATCTATCAGAGACAGCATGTGTGCAGATTAAAACAAGATTTGGGCAGCCTTTCCCCGCCAGACACAGGTGTGGTTACCTATGTTCATGCATGAGGAACATGCAAATAATGACGAACAAGTTAGGGAAAACATCCCGAGAAATAGGCTGTTGTGGCTGATATTTTTTTTCCTGGCCAAATTGGTAAAGTGGTGCAAAACTAATGGGCTGAAGGAATGCTGGAGACATTAGAAATGCAGGATAAACCGAACAGTAAAAGAAAGAGACTGACAGAAGGAAATATTTGACATGGATCGCCAGGCCTGCTCACATGAAATTATAGGTGGTCTTGACTTATGAGCACAATTGAGCATGTCAAGGAAAAACCTGTTAAAGAGAAACAAGAGACAAATTCAGGCAAGAAAAACCAAATGTACAGGTATAGTATAGGGGGTATCTTACTCAATAGTAGTAACTGTGAGAGGGACCTCGGAGTCCTAGTGGACAATCACTTAAATATGAGCCAGCACTGAGCTGCAGCTGCCAAAAAGGCCAATACATTACTAGGCTGAATTAACAGAGGGATAGAATCAAGATCACGTGAAGTGTTAATACCACTTTACAATGCCTTGGTAAGGCCACTCTTGGAATACTGCATCCAGTTTTGGTCACTGCGATGTAAAAAAGATGTTGAGACTCTAGAAAGAGTACAGAGAAGAGCAACAAAGATGATTAGGGGACTGGAGGGTAAAGCATATAAGGAATGGTTGCTGGAATTGGGCATGTCTAGTTTAACGAAAAGAAGGACGAGGGGGGACATGATAGCAGTGTTCCAATATGTCAGGGGCTACCACAAAGAAGACGGAGTCAAGCTCTTCTCATAAGCCCCTGAAGGCAGGACAAGAAAAAGCAATGGATGGAAACTAATCAAGGAGAGGAGCAGCCTAGAACTAAGGAGAAACTTCCTGACAGTTAGAAGAATTAACCAGTAGAACAACGTGCCTCCAGAAGTGGTGAATGCAAAAATCACTGGAAGTTTTTAAGAAGAGATTGGACAGCCATTTGTCTGAAATGATATAGGGTTTCCTGCCTGAGCAGGGGGTTGGACTAGTAGATCTCCAAGGTCCCTTCCAACTTTATTATCATTCATCGCACAGTCAGCCAGATGTTCAGACTGGATTTGGCATTTTGTCTACCTATCGAGTCCTTACCCAGGACCTGGGAGAGGCAGATGTGGATGTTTGATGGTGTTACAGGTATCGTCGCAGGATGGAAGCAGTTCCTAATAAGGCCGCCTTTTGCAATTGACTAATAGCGAATTTGTCAATGCCAATGATGTTCAAGTGGTGCTCCAGTTGTTTTGGGATTGCACCCAAGGAGCCTATGACTATTGGTACTACCCTTGCTTGCTTTTGCCACAGTCTTTCTATTTCTATTTGTAGGTCTTTGTATTTTGTTATTTTCTCCAGTTCTTTCTCTTCTATTCTGCTGTCTCCAGGCACTGCCACGTCCACTATCCAGACTTTTTTGTCTTTCTTATCGACAATTGTTAAGTCTGGGGTGTTATGTTGCAGGTGCTTGTCTGTTTGAATTCTGAAGTCCCAGAGCAGTTTAATTTTATCATTTTCTATGACTTTCTCTATTTTATGATCCCACCAGTTTTTGCTTACAGGCAAATGATATTTTTTGCAGATCTTCCAATGCACCATTGTTGCTACTTTGTCATGCCGCTGCTTGTAATCAGTTTGTGCAATCTTCTTGCAACAGCTTACCAAGTGGTCCACTGTTTCTTCAGCTTCTTTGCATAGGCGGCACTTACTGTCTATTGCTGTCTTCTCAATTTTGACTTTGTATGCATTTGTCCTTAAGGCTTGGTCTTGTGCAGCCAGAATTAGTCCCTCGGTCTCTTTCTTCAATTTTCCTGCTCTTAGCCATTGCCAGGTTTTATTATTATCTGCTTTCCCAGCTATTTTTTTCATCTATTGGCCATGTAGTGCTTTGTCTTCCCATGCCTCTATTCTGTTCTTCATTTGGTCTTTCTTGTAGGCCACTTTGGTCTCTTCAGTAGTTAGTAAACCTTCCTGATATACTAATTTCAGCGCATCTTCATCATTGTTCTTCAGATATTTTTCCAAAGCCATTTTTTCTTCTTTAACCATCTGATGTACTTGTAGCATTCCACGCCCACCTATTTGCCTTGGTAGATAAAGTCTATCAATGTCACTGCGTGGATGAAGGGCGTGATTCATTGTCATTATTTTTCTGGTCTGCCTATCCATTGCTTTTAGTTCTGCTTGAGTCCAGTCCACTATTCCAGCTGTGTACCTAATGACTGGGATTGCCCAGGTGTTGATTGCCTTTATGGTATTTCCTCCATTGAGTTTGGACTTTAAGATCTTCTTCACTCTCTTGATGTATTCACTTCTAATCTTTTTCTTGACTTCAGTGTGCTTGATGTTGTCAGCTTGAAGGATACCCAAGTATTTGTAGTACTCTTCCTCGTCCAGACTCTTAATGTTATTTTTGTGGGGCATCTTGATTCCTTCAGTTTTCACTATTTTTCCTTGTTTGATAGTAAGTGTAGCACATTTGTCCAAGCCAAACTCCATTACAATATCTTGGCTATATATACGGACAGTGTTGAGCAGCGATTCTATTTCAGATGATGTTTTTCCATACAGCTTCAGATCATCCATGTAAAGGAGGTGGGATAGTCTAGCAGATGTTTTTGATGTTTGATAGCAATGTCCTGAGTTATTCAGTATTGTTGACAGAGGAAACAGTGCAATAACAAATAGTAATGGTGATAATGAATCTCCTTGAAATATCCCTCTCTTGATATTAACCTCTCCCAGCTTCTCACCATTGATCTGCAACTGTGTCTTCCATTGTGCCATCGATCTTTGCACAAATTTTCTGATGTTTCTACTGACTCCTGTTATTTCTAGGCACTTGATTATCCAATCATGTGGCAGAGAGTCAAATGCCTTTTTGTAGTCAATCCATGCAACATTCAGGTTGGTCTTCCTTCTCTTGCAGTTTTCCAAGATCATTTTGTCTATTAGGAGTTGATCTTTTGTTCCTCTGCTATTGGGGCGGTTTCCTTTCTGCTCAGGTGGAAAGAGATTGTTTTCAACTAGATGCTGTTGTACTGCATCAGCTACCACACCAGTTAGTAATTTGAAAGTTGTTGGTAAGCAGGTAATTGGCCTGTAGTTACCTGGTGTTGCCCCTTTTGCTGGATTTTTCATTATTAGGTAGGTTTTTCCCAGTTGTTAGCCACTTTTCAATTTCTCCTCCTTGTAGTATATTGTTGAACTGCTTGGAAATGAGTGGGTGTATAACAGTTAGATGTTTCAACCAAAACCCATGCAGTTCATCTTCACCTGGTGCTGACCAATTTTTGATTTTCTTTGCTCTTTTTTCTACCATTTTTGTTGTTATTACTAGTTCTTTCATTTCAACTTCTGTTTTATTTGCATCCACCTCTTTTAACCAAGCCGCATCCTTGTTGTATTTCTTTGGGTTATCCCATATCTGCTTCCAGAACTGCACTGTTTCTTCCTTGTCAGGTACTGACTGATTCCTTGCAGTTTCTCCATTGATGGATTGGTAGAAACGTTTCTGATTGGATTGAAATTGGAGGTTCTGCCTATAGTTTGCAATTCGAGCTTCATATTTACTGATTTTCCTGGCTATAGCTGTTATTTGTTGCTTTATTATTTCCAGTGCTTCCTTGATCTTCCTTGTTTCTAAGTGGTATTTCTTGATTAGGTATTCTTTGGTCTTCTTGTTCTTCAGCTTCTTTTCTTTCATCTGTTCTAGCTTGCTTGCATGTGATCTTAACTTGCTGATCTTATTTTCTAGTCTAACCTTCCATTTTTGTGGTGCACTGTTTGTTTGTTTTTCTTCTTTGTTGATTTTGCATCCCAGGTATTCAGTTATAACTGCAGCTGTGCTGTACATTAGTTGGTTTGTTTCTTGCAGTGAATTGGTGCTTATACTTGCTATTGCAGTATTTGCATCTTTTAATGCTTGTGCTAGCTGTTTCTTTGGAACAAGCTTCAATGCAGGCAGCCTTATTCTGTTGTTTTTGTGCTGTTCTAGATGCTCAGTTATTCTTTGTTTCAATTCTTTTATTTCTTTAGTTAGAGGGTTTTGTTCTTCCTGAGGAAGAGGTGCCTGGTTTCCAAATGAGAACAGTTGTATATCTCTGCTGGATTCCTTCACTGCCAACTCCCCCTGGTTTGCCTCTACATTCTGAATTACTTCTGGTAAGGCTTTGATTTCTTTGCCCTGGGTAAATCTTTGCAGTTCGTCCAATTCTGTTTCTGTAAATACTTTATTTCGTATTATAAATCGGCGTTGATCTGCTAGTCTCTGTTCTGTTATTTCTGATTCTGGATGTTGTTCTTTCCAGAACTGGTGCATTCGTTTTAGATATCCTCTTCTTGTTGGACTTGATCTGTAGTAACAGATCATTATTTCTTTGTTTTCAATCACTGTGTATCTGCGACAGGTAAACACCTTTTCTTCCAGTAGTTCTGCAGCTGCTGGCCCTGGTTGCTCAGCCAACAGTCCTGAGTCCTGTAACCCATTTTTCACCAGATATCAGGAACTCCAATATCTAGCGCGGACCTTGTTAACCCGGGTGACATCCGAGCCAGTATGGCTTTCTGAAATTTACGTCTCACCATATTTTGTATGGGAGAGACACTCTTTGTCTGACTCCTCTGATGAGACCTGTCCAGTATGGTTGAACCTCTGGCATAGCTCTCATCTTCCTCAGAGTACACAAGCCCCACAACCACGTCAAGGTAGTGCCTCCCTGGGGGATTATTATTATTATTATTATTATTCTCAATCATCGCACAGTCAGCCAGATGTTCAGACTGGATTTGGCATTTTGTATACCTATCGAGTCCTTACCCAGGACCTGGGATAGGCAGATGTGGATGTTTGATGGTATTACAGGAATCGTCGCAGGATGGAAGCAGTTCCTAATAAGGCCGCCTTTTGCAATTGACTAATAGCGAATTTGTCAATGCCAATGGTGTTCAAGTGGTGCTCCAGTTGTTTTGGGATTGCGCCCAAGGAGCCTATGCCTATTGGTACTACCCTTGCTTGCTTTTGCCACAGTCTTTCTATTTCTATTTGTAGTTCTTTGTATTTTGTTATCTTCTCCAGTTCTTTCTCTTCTATTCTGCTATCTCCAGGCACTGCCACGTCCACTATCCAGACTTTTTTGTCTTTCTTATCGACAATTGTTAAGTCTGGGGTGTTATGTTGCAGGTGCTTGTCTGGTTGAATTCTGAAGTCCCAGAGCACTTTAATTTTATCATTTTCTATGACTTTCTCTATTTTATGATCCCACCAGTTTTTGCTTACAGGCAAATGATATTTTTTGCAGATCTTCCAATGCACCATTGTTGCTACTTTGTCATGCCGCTGCTTGTAATCAGTCTGTTCAATCTTCTTGCAACAGCTTACCAAGTGGTCCACTGTTTCTTCAGCTTCTTTGCATAGGCGGCACTTACTGTCTGTTGCTGTCTTCTCAATTTTGACTTTGTATGCATTTGTCCTTAAGGCTTGGTCTTGTGCAGCCAGAATTAGTCCCTCAGTCTCTTTCTTCAATTTTCCTGCTCTTAGCCAGTGCCAGGTTTTATTATTATCTGCTTTCCCAGCTATTTTTTTCATGTATTGGCCATGTAGTGCTTTGTCTTCCCATGCCTCTATTCTGTTCTTCATTTGGTCTTTCCTGTAGGCCAGTTTGGTCTCTCCAGTAGTTAGTAAGCCTTCATGATATACTAATTTCAGTGCATCTTCATCATTGTTCTTCAGATATTCTTCCAAAGCCATTTTTTCTTCTTCAACCATCTGATATACTTGTAGCATTCCACGCCCACCTATGTGCCTTGGTAGATAAAGTCTATCAATGTCACTGCTTGGATGAAGGGTGTGATTCATTGTCATTATTTTTCTGGTCTGCCTATCCATTGCTTTTAGTTCTGCTTGAGTCCAGTCCACTATTCCAGCTGTGTACCTAATGACTGGGATTGCCCAGGTGTTGATTGCCTTTATGGTATTTCCTCCATTGAGTTTGGACTTTAAGATCTTCTTCACTCTCTTGATGTATTCACCTCTAATCTTTTTCTTGACTTCAGTGTGCTTGATGTTGTCAGCTTGAAGGATACCCAAGTATTTGTAGTACTCTTCCTCATCCAGACTCTTAATGTTATTTTCGTGGGGCATCTTGATTCCTTCAGTTTTCACTATTTTTCCTTGTTTGATAGTAAGTGTGGCACATTTGTCCAAGCCAAACTCCATTACAATATCTTGGCTATATATACGGACAGTGTTGAGCAGCGATTCTATTTCAGATGATGTTTTTCCATACAGCTTCAGATCATCCATTAAAGGAGGTGGGATAGTCTGGCAGATGTTTTTGATGTTTGATAGCCATGTCCTGAGTTATTCAGTATTGTTGACAGAGGAAATAGTGCAATAACAAATAGTAATGGTGATAATGAATCTCCTTGAAATATTCCTCTCTTGATATTAACCTCTCCCAGCCTCTCACCATTGATCTGCAACTGTGTCTTCCATTGTGCCATCGATCTTTGCACAAATTTTCTGATGTTTCTACTGACTCCTGTTATTTCTAGGCACTTTATTATCCAATCATGTGGCAGAGAGTCAAATGCCTTTTTGTAGTCAATCCATGCCACATTCAGGTTGGTCTTCCTTCTCTTGCAGTTTTCCAAGATCATTTTGTCTATTAGGAGTTGATCTTTTGTTCCTCTGCTATTGGGGCGGTTTCCTTTCTGCTCAGGTGGAAAGAGATTGTTTTCAACTAGATGCTGTTGTACTGCATCAGCTACCACACCAGTTAGTAATTTGAAAGTTGTTGGTAAGCAGGTAATTGGCCTGTAGTTACCTGGTGTTGCCCCTTTTGCTGGATTTTTCATTATTAGGTAGGTTTTCCCAGTTGTTAGCCACTTTTCAATTTCTCCTCCTTGTAGTATATTGTTGAACTGCTTGGCAATGAGTGGGTGTATAACAGTTAGATGTTTCAACCAAAACCCATGCAGTTCATCTTCACCTGGTGCTGACCAATTTTTGATTTTCTTTGCTCTTTTTTCTACCATTTTTGTTGTTATTACTAGTTCTTTCATTTCAACTTCTGTTTTATTTGCATCCACCTCTTTTAACCAAGCCGCATCCTTGTTGTATTTCTTTGGGTTATCCCATATCTGCTTCCAGAACTGCACTGTTTCTTCCTTGTCAGGTACTGACTGATTCCTTGCAGTTTCTCCATTGATGGATTGGTAGAAACGTTTCTGATTGGATTGAAATTGGAGGTTCTGCCTATAGTTTGCAATTCGAGCTTCATATCTACTGATTTTCCTGGCTATAGCTGTTATTTGTTGCTTTATTATTTCCAGTGCTTCCTTGATCTTCCTTGTTTCTAAGTGGTATTTCTTGATTAGGTATTCTTTGGTCTTCTTGTTCTTCAGCTTCTTTTCTTTCATCTGTTCTAGCTTGCTTGCATGTGATCTTAATTTGCTGATCTTATTTTCTAGTCTAACCTTCCATTTTTGTGGTGCATTGTTTGTTTTTTCTTTTTTGTTGATTTTACATCCCAGGTATTCTGTTATAACTGCAGCTGTGCTGTACATTAGTGGTTTGTTTCTTGCAGTGAATTGGTGCTTATACTTGCTATTGCAGTATTTGCATCTTTTAATGCTTGTGCTAGCTGTTTCTTTGGAACAAGCTTCAATGCAGGCAGCCTTATTCTGTTGTTTTTGTGCTGTTCTAGATGCTCAATTATTCTTTGTTTCAATTCTTTTATTTCTTTAGTTAGAGGGTTTTGTTCTTCCTGAGGAAGAGGTGCCTGGTTTCCAAATGAGAACAGTTGTATATCTCTACTGGATTCTTTCACTGCCAACTCCCCCTGGTTTGCCTCTACATTCTGAATTACTTCTTGTAAGGCTTTGATTTCTTTGCCCTGGGTAAACCTTTGCAGTTCGTCCAATTCTGTTTCTGTAAATACTTTATTTCGTGTTATAAATCGGCGTTGATCTGCTAGTCTCTGTTCTGTTATTTCTGATTCTGGATGTTGTTCTTTCCAGAACTGGTGCATTCGTTTTAGATATCCTCTTCTTGTTGGACTTGATCTGTAGTAACAGATCATTATTTCTTTGTTTTCCATCACTGTGTATCTGCGACGGGTAAACACCTTTTCTTCCAGTAGTTCTGCAGCTGCTGGCCCTGGTTGCTCAGCCAACAGTCCTGAGTCCTGTAACCCATTTTTCACCAGATATCCAGGAACTCCAATATCTAGCGCGGACCTTGTTAACCCGGGCGACGTCCGAGCCGGTATGGCATTCTGAAATTTACGTCTCACCATATTTTTTATGGGAGAGACACTCTTTGTCTGACTCCTCTGATGAGACCTGTCCAGTATGGTTGAACCTCTGGCATAGCTCTCATCTTCCTCAGAGTACACAAGCCCCACAACCACGTCAAGGTAGTGCCTCACTGGGGGTCAAGGTAGTGCCTCACTGGGGGTTATTATTATTATTATTATTATTATTATTATTATTATTATTATTACTCACTTTAGGTGATAATTAAAAAAATTAGATGATGGGAATGACCAGAGGGAGTATTTAAAAATTAAACATTTGTTTGCATATGGTTAAAGAAATAGAAAGATTTTGAATATAAATGAACATTAGTTTGAGAGGGATGTACCCCTCAAGTAATATAGTATGCCTTCTTTCTTTTTTCTTTCGTGTTTGGTTTTTTTGACATGAGAAATATAAAAATGTTGGGATGGTTTACGTAAAAGAAATGTTTTCTCTGTTTTGTCTCCCCCCCCATCTGATTTTTCTTTAAGATATGAGAAATGTAAAAATGTGATGGCTTGCATGAGAAAAAAGACTTAACTACTTAAGTGTAACTAATTTTGAGAAAATCTTAACCAATAAGAATGTTTTGAATATTGGGGGAGAAAAGAAATTTAAATAAGAATGTAAACAGGATTTTATGACGAGGCAATCAAGGTGATCAAGGAAAAGAAGCTTTATGTTGATGTGGTTATTATTTGTAGAAACATGAGGAAAAATGTTTATATTTAATTGCTATTTATTTAAGTAAGAACTGTATTATTTAAGGTTGGCAAAAGAGGATATTATTGGAAGAAGAGGAAATCAAGTAAGGCTATTATATGGACTATAGAATTATAGAAATTAATTGTTATTGGTTGTTTTTTAAACCCAGACAACACGATGTTTACCAAATATTAAGGTGTATGTTAAAAATTAATAAAACATATTTTTTTAAAAAAATTCTCACTTTAGGATCCAGAGGTTTATTTAAATTTGACACACACATTCAGTACTTACATTTCAACAACTTATTGCAATAAGGGCCAAATGGACAGCAGTCATTAAGTGTAACGGCTGAGCCAGGTGGCAACACCCAAATCTTTGAGGCAGGCTTTATACATTAGCAGTGTGCCCACCCCTTGACATTCTGGTGCCACCCAATAGCCATCCCATTTCCCTATTCCTTGAACTGACCACTGTGTTAGTTCCTTATTCTTATTCCATTATCCTAGTTACTGAGCCAGTTTCCTGTTCTTCCTTGTCCTTTCTCTGACCACTACTTTCCTCACTACCGTTTCTGTTGGTCACTTGACCATGAGCCAGCCGTGTGCAGCAGCAGCCAAAAAAGCTAATACAATCCTGGGTTGTATAAACAGAGGCACAGAATCAAGATCCCGTGACGTATTAGTACCACTTTACAAAGCCCTAGTAAGACCACACCTGGAATACTGCAGCCAATTTGGGTCACCATATCACAAAAAAGATGTTGAGAGTTTGGAAAAAGTTCAGAGAAGAGCAACTAAGATGATCCAAGGCCTGGAGGCTAAAACATGCGAAGAATGGCTGCGGGATTGGGTTTGACCAGTCTAAAGAAAAGAAGAAATAGGGGAGACATGATGGCAGTGTTCCAGTATCTGAGGGGCTGCCACAAGGCAGAGGGGGTCACATTATTCACCAGCACACCAGAAGACAAGACAAGAAACAATGGATGGAAACAAATCAAGGAGAGAAGCAACTCTGGTTGTTAGCATTCTTTCTGAAAAGCCACTTGTAGGTTTATCTCTGCAGACACCAGTCTTTATTTTATTTATTTATTTTTTTAATAAACATTTTATTGATTTTTAACAATAACCATCTCCAGTGCCTGGTGTACAGCGTGTTGTCTTGGTTTCTATATTTCAAAAAGAAAAAAGAAAAAAAGGCAATAATAACTAATGAACAGTCAATAATGATTACATTTGATAATTCCATAATTAGTATATTAATCAGTAATATATTCCTTTGATCTTCCCTTCTCTCGTTTGTATTCTCGGTCTTTATTTTAATTGACTATCAAAGAAATATGTTTGATTTATACAGAAAGTGTTATTAAGATTTTTTTTTCTCTTTCACGAGCCCGACCTTTCTGTCGCTAAGTGAGATGGTCATGAAGTAAGCTTGGCCCTATTTTATAACCCTTCTTGCCACACGTGTTAAGAGAATCGCCGCCGTTGATCAATTCATCACAAGGGTTGTTAAGGGAATCAGGGCTTCTTTGTTGAGTTAGCTTGTCAGTTCATGTGACACCTCCCCCCCCAGGAGACACTGTGACCGTCATAAACACAAGCCAGTTGACAAGGGCCTGAATTTTGATCATGCGACCCTGGGGAGGGTGCAATCGTTAAGTCATTAAGTCACCTTTTTTCAGTGCCCTTGTAACTTTGAATGGTCACTAACTCAACTGATGTAAGTCAAGGACTAGCCTGTATGGTTTTAAATGTTTGGCAGGTGGATGGGAGGGAAAGGGAGGAAGAGGAGGAGAAAAAGAAAGAGAAAGAGAAAGAGAAGGAGAAGGAGGAGCAGGAGAAGGAGAAGGGAAGGAGGAGGGAGGAGGAGGAAGGGGAAGGGGAAAAGACAGAGAAGGAGAAGATGGGAGGCATGGAGGGAGGAGGAAGAGCAGAAAGGAGAAGGAGAAGGAGAAGAGGGGAGGCAGGAGTTAGGAGGAAGAAGAGGGGAAGGAGAAAAGAGAAGGAGAAGGAGAAGATGGGAGGTGGGGAATGAGATGTAGTAGTAGAGTAGAGTAGAGTAGAGTAGAGTAGAGTAGAGTAGAGTAGAATAGAATAGAGTAAAGTGGAGTGGAGTGGAGTGGAGTGGAGTGAAATGGAATGGAGTGGAATGGAGTGGAGTGGAGTGGAACGGAAGAGAAGAGAAGGAAAGAGAGGAGAGGAGAAGAGAAGAGAAGAGAAGAGAAGAGAACTGGAAGGGACCTTGGAAGTCTTCTAGTCCAACCCCCTGCTCAGACGGGAAACCCTATATCTTTTCAGACAAATGGCTGTCTCGTCTCTTCTTAAAAACGTCCAGTGTTGGAGCATTCACAACCTCTGGAGGCAGGTTGTTTGAAGAAGGGAAGGGGAAAGGAGAAGGGGAAGGAAAAGATGAGAGGCAGGGAGAGAGGAGGAGAAAGAGGAGAAGAAAGAGGAGGAGGAGGATGTTATTTTTTTAAAAAAAATATGCTTTATATGCATGTTGCATTTAACAAACAGAGAAAGCATTAATTACCACCATTGTGGCCATCATCTTGACTTTTTTTTTTTTTTGACCAAGCTTGCAGACATCCCTGGGAGAAGCCAGATCAAAGAAGGCCTTGAAATAATCAGCTGAATGGAGAGATTTGTCAGACCAAATTCGCAAGCAAGGAGCTGTAAGTCCAATTCCCCTACCCTTTTTTTCTCTTTTGTTTCTCTAACCCAGTTTATCACACAAGAGTTAATGGGTTTCTCTGCCCTTAATTAAAGAAGAACCTCTTTATACTATTTCTCTGTGAATCGAAAAGAAGAGTGCAGCTGTTTGAGCAGCAAGGTTTATTTTAATGAACCAACTCTTTACTGAAATCACTGGTTTCTTCAGACTCACAAAGAGGTCTGTAAAAAAAAAAGAGAGAGCAGATTTTGAACTGTTTTTCAAGTGGAGGCAATCCTAGCCGAGATACAAATGACCATGTTCGCCGAACAATGATTTTATTTTATGATCCTTTGGAGATTTAACCCTCCCTCTTGACACCAAATGCTTTGACCTACCAGGAAGCATCAGGAAATAACATGATTCGACATATCAGTATTTTGGCATGTCCAATTTGAGTGGGAGAAAAAGCCAGATTTATCTAGAAAAATTCAGAGATATTTTTTTTTTTATAAACAACAACAACAACACCCTCTGGATATCTACAAAGCGAAAAGGTGGAAGCAATATTTGAAATTGAAAGAAAAAAATGAAAACTAGTTTGAGAATATAAAAACAACCGATGAGGCCAAATCCCTTCTGCTTACAATCGACAATCAAATTCAGAATATAGGTAGTCCTCGGCTTACAACTGTTCACTTAGTAACCATTTGACATTTGTGCTGCAGCTGTCAAAAAAGCCAACACAATGCTGGGCTGCATTAACAGAGGGATAGAATCAAGATCACGTGAAGTATTAATACCACTCTACAAGGCCTTGGTAAGGCCACACTTGGAATGCTGCATCCAGTTTTGCTCACCATGATGTTAAAAAAGACATTGAGATTCTAGAAAGAGTGCAGAGAAGAGCAACAAAGATGATCAGGGGACTGGAGGCTAAAACATACAAGGAAAGGTTGCTGGAATTGGGTATGTCTAATTTAATGAAGAGAAGGACGAGGGGTAACATGATAGTGGAGTTCCAATATCTCAGGAGCTGCCATCACGAAGAGGGAGTCAAGCTATTTTCCAAAGCACCTGAAGGCAGGACAAGAAGCAATGGGTGGAAACCAATCAAGGAGAGAAGCAACCTAGAACTAAGGAGAAACTTCCTGACAGTTAGAACAATTAACCAGTGGAACAACCTACCTCTAGAAGAGATGAATGCACCAACAATGGAAGTTTTTAAGAAGAGACTGGACAGCCATTTGTCTGAAATGGTATAGGGTTTCCTGCCTGAGCAAGGGGTTGGACTAGATGACCTCCAAGGTCCCTTCCAACTTTATTATTATTATTATTATTATTATTATTATTATTATTATTATTATTATTATTATTATTATTATCGATCATCGCACAGTCAGCCAGATGTTCAGACTGGATTTGGCATTTTGTCTACCTATCGAGTCCTTACCCAGGACCTGGGATAGGCAGATGTGGATGTTTGATGGTATTACAGATATCGTTGCAGGATGGAAGCAGTTCCTAATAAGGCCGCCTTTTGCAATTGACTAATAGCGAATTTGTCAATGCCAAATTGTGTTCAAGTGGTGCTCCAGTTGTTTTGGTATTGCAGCCAAGGAGCCTATGACTATTGGTACTACCCTTGCTTGCTTTTGCCACAGTCTTTCTATTTCTATTTGTAGGTCTTTGTATTTTGTTATCTTTTCCAGTTCTTTCTCTTCTATTCTGCTTTCTCCAGGCACTGCCACGTCCACTATCCAGACTTTTTTGTCTTTCTTATCGACAATTGTTAAGTCTGGGGTGTTATGTTGCAGATATATATATCTTTTCTTCTTTCTTTTCTCTTTTATTCTCTTTCTTTTTAAGTAATTTTTCTCTCTTTTTTAAATACCTATGTTTTGTTTTTTTTTCCATATATATTATTGTTAATTATCTTATAAGCTTAGGTAATGTATTTAGATATATTAATGGTTTATATTTTTTAAATTTTTTTAAAGATTTTTAGAAATTTTAATCAAGCCTATATTCAGCTCTGGGAAGGTGGGGGGGATGGACTGGGAGGGTTGGGGTGGTTGGGTAGGGTTGTTTTTTGTTTTTTATTTTTTTTTTCTCCTTATTTGTAAAAACTTTTAAAAATTTTCAGTTAAAAAAAAAAAAAACTTCCAGTGATGGAACACCCATAACTTCTGGGAGGCAATCCATTCCATGGATTACTTGTTCTAACTGTTAGGACATTTCTTCTTACTTCTAGGTTGCTTCTCTCTTTGATTAGTTTCCATCCATCGCTTCTTGTCTTGCTTTTCACTGTTTTGGAAAATAAGTTGACCCTCCCTCTTCTTTTAAAATAACTTATGGTTAGCTCGAAATGGGAGAGGAAATAAATCTTTGACATGAGTTTAACTGAGAGGACTTGTGGTTGTCATTTCAAAAGTCTTTTTGGCTTCTCTCAAAATCCCACAAAGAGCCTGGGGGAAAAAAAAAAACACACCAACAGAGAGATAGATAGCTGATAAATAAATAATGAACAAATATTTCAAAAGCGTCAGAGGACCAAAGTTTTTGTGCCAAAGGAGAGCAGTTGCCCAGGTGAAATGATAATTTAATTGGGAGACCTGAGAGAAGGTTCAGTTTGGTGCTAATTGGATGCGACTCAATTCCATTTCACAACTTTGTGCTTTTCGTAACTTGCCAATGCATTTGCTGACAGGGCCAACATCCTATGCACTTGCCTACATGTCTCTTTTCATTTCCCAGCCTTCCTTGAGTGACACTTGAAATCTGTCTAGATATTTTTTTCTTTAAATATATTGTAGCAACAGATAGAGGATGGTGGAGATCGTGAATGCATCTTCCAGACTGGAATAGGAGAACTTGCCATGACCAACTCGCGATGGGACAACATGCCATGGCCAATTCTCCATGGTCAACTTGTCATGGCTAACTTGCCATGACCAACTCACTGTGGGACAACTTGCCATGGCCAATTTTCCATGGCCAACTTGCTATGACCAACTCACTGTGGGAGACGTTGCTATGGCCAACTTGCCATGGCCAACTTGTCATGGCTAAATTGCCATGACCAACTCACTGTGGGACAACTTGCCATGGCAAAGTCTACATGGCCAACTTGCCAAGACCAACTTACTGTGGGACAATTCTCTATGGCCAACTTGCCACGGCCAACTCTCCATGGCCAAGTTGCCATGGCCAACTTGCTGTGGGACTACTTGACTGGCCAACTCACCATGGCCAATTTGTCATGACCAAATCACTGTGGGACAACTCTCCATGGCCAACTTGTCATGGCCAACTCACTGTGGGATAACTTGCTGCAGGACAATTCAACAATGCAATTTAAGTATTTAAAATAATTAAAAAATATATGTACATAGAAATATTTACAATTAACCAGTGGAACAGCTTGCCTCCAGAAATCATGGGCGCTCCATCACTGGATTTTTTTGAGAACAGAGTCACTAGATAATCACTTGTCTGAGACAGTATAGGTCCTCCTGCTTGAGCAGGGGGCTGGACTAGAAGACCTCCATGGTCCCTTCCAGCTCTATTCTATTCTATTCTATTCTATTCTATTCTATTCTATTCTATTCTATTCTATTCTATTCTATTCTATTCTACTCTACTCTACTCTACTCTACTCTACTCTACTCTATTCCCAAAAACCAAGCAGCGGGAAGACCTAGAACAGCCTTTCTCAACATTGCACAGTTCACAATTCTCATGATCTTTGAGCTGCATGGACATCCTGGATGATGGGACTTGCAGTCCATCTCATGTGGAAAGATACATATTTGACAAAGCTAGGTGGAAAAGTCAAAGCTCAACAATGCATTCCTTCTTGTTCCCCACTAAACCTCTTTAAATCCATGTGTGATCCGTTCTTTCTCCTTATTTTCAGTTCCACTGAGACACTAATGTTATTTTTCTTGGATAAAATGAAGTGATGGATGAGACAGTTTACCGGTAGGATAATGAGCAGTGAAAGCAATAGAATATTCAAAGACCGACATTTTTTGTCATTCACATTTTACACTGTCCCTCCTTTTGCATCCTTTCTTTCATGGTTCTATTCCATCAATCCTTCAAAATTAGTGTAATTTTGTGTAAACCTCTGCAGGAGGTTAGCTGCAGAGAATTGGCCATGGCAAGTTGGCCACGGTGTCTTGAACCTTGCTGAGTTGGCTGGACTGAGTTGGCTGTAAATTTCTGGGTGTGCAGCTAATGAGTAGGCTGGCTTGGTCGCTCACCAGCGAGACACTGCTGAAGCGGGCACAGCAGCGCCTGCATTTTCTGCATTGCATGAGAAAAGCACACCTTCCTTCCCCTGTCCTGACCACTTTCTACAGGGGGACAATCAAGAGCATCCTGTCATATGGCATCACAGTCTGGTTTGGAAGCATCCCTGCTTCAGACAGGAAGGTGGTGCAGAGAGTGGTGAGGACGGCAGAAAAGATCATTGGCAGTTCCCTCCCTCCCATCCAGGACATAGCACAGAAGCGCTGCTTGAGCAGGGTCCGTAAGATCATCTGGGACACTACACATCCTCTTCACAACCTGTTTTCCTTGTTACCTTCTGGGGGAAGAGGGCTTTGTGGTACCCGTAGCAGAACATCCAGATTCAGCCATAGTTTCATTCCATACAACATTAACCTTGTGAACTCTCCAGCTTCCTCCTTCCATTATATATTCAAGATGGACAGCATTTAATATTTATTTGCTATGTATATGTAGAGGTGTGGGTCTATACATATGATGTACATAGTATGTTTTAGGTGTGTGTCATGTATGTGTTTCACTTTGAGAGCGGGCAACTAAATTTCATTTTTGATGTGTGCCGTTGTGCCCACAGTAAAAAAATAACAATAAAGGCTATCTTATCTTATCTTATCTCTTATGTTATCTAACTGAGTTGTCCTAGACCCCATCCTGACCGACAAGAGTCCCGGTTGGGCCAGTACAGATAGTCCTCAACTTAAGATCACAATTGAGACCAACATTCCCAGAGAGTTGATCAGTGAATTTTGCCCCATTTTACGACCTTCCAGGCCACAGTGGCTAAGCAAATCACCACAGCTATTAAATTAATAACACGGTTGTTAAGTGAATCTGCCTTCCCCATTGACTTTGCTTGTCAGAAGGTCGCAAAAGGGGATCCCATGAAGCTGAGGTCCTGCAATCGTCATAAATATGAACCATTGGCCAAGAGTCTGAAGTTTGATCACGTAACCATGTGGGGATGCTGTGATGGTTATAAGTGTGAAAAATGATCGTCAGTCAGCTTTTTCAATGCCATGGTAACTCTGAATGGCCACCAAATGAATTTTTGTAAGTCAACTTCTATTGTTTTAAATTATAGGCAGATGGGAGGGAGCTGGAGGAAACTCTGAACAGTCACTAAGTGAAATGTTGTAAGTTGAGGACTAATGTAATGTCTGTCTTCCCTCCTCATCGGTCAGGCACAAAGAATCAGGAGTATTCGCTGAGTTAAATGCACAGAAGAGTCTATTACTGCTACCTCTATACAAGAATCTGGTCAACTCATGATCGAAGCTAAATTAGCACTAGATAAAGGTCACAAGGGGATCTGAGTCTCTTGTGGTGATACAATAACTCCAAAGTAATGACATGTTTAACTCCACCATCCAGCTCAGCTTATGTTTCTCCTACATCATCCAGTCATAAACTTATTTTTCCCCCAGAGGATGCATACTTTGAAAAATTATTAGGCAAATTTCAGTATTTCAATTTTAGATCCAAAATGGATCTTGGAGTCTTAGTAGACAATCACTCAAATATAAGCCAGCCATGTGCTGCAGCTGCCGAAAAAGTCAACACAATCCTAGGCTGCATTAACAGAGGGATAGAATCCAGATCTTGTGAAGGGGTAAATACCACTTTACAATGCCTTGGTAAGGCTGCACTTGGAATACTTCATCCAGTTCTGGTCACCACAATATAAAAAAGATGTTGAGACTCTGGAAAGTTTGTAGAGAAGAGCAATAAAGATGATTAGGGGACTGGAGAATAAAACATAGGAAAAATGGTTGCAGGAATTGGGAATGTGTTGTCCAGTGAAAAGAAGAACTAAGGCTGACACGAGAGCAGTGTTCCAATATTTGAGGGGGAGCCACAAAGAAGAGGGGGTCAAGCTATTTTCCAAAGCACCAGGAGGCAAGGCAAGAAGTGATGGAGGGAAACTGAACAAAGAGAGAAGCAACCTAGAACTTAGGAGAAACTTCCTGACAGTGAGAACAATTAATCAGTGGAACAATCTGCCTCCAGAAGTTGTGGGTGTGCCGGCACTGGAGGATTTTAAGAAGAGTTAGAGTGCAGTACTGCAGGCCACTTTAGCTGACTGTGTTCAGCAGGTCAGCAGTTCAAATCTCACCAGCTCAAGGTTGACTAAGCCTTCCATCCTTCCGGGGTAGGTAAAATGAGTGAGGACCCAGATTGTTGGGGGCAATGTAAATATATATATACATTGCTTACTGATGTACACCGCTTAGAGAGTGCTTGCACTTAAAGCGGTATATAAGTCTCATAAATAAATAAATAAATAAATAAATAAACAGACTGAACAGCCACTTGTCAAAAATGGTATAAGATCTCCTGCTTGAGCAGAGGGCTGGACTAGAAGACCACCAAGGTCCCTTCCTACTTAGCCATTCTGTTAGCTAAAGTTATCCTGCAGATGGTCCCTTTAGCCTATCCCCAAATGTAACTTGAGTTTTCATTTTTTTGTTTCTTCTTTTCTCTCTCTCTCTCTCTCCCTGAAAAACAAAAGTATGCTTTCTTAAAGTGACACTGACATTCTGTACTTTAATCCACTCCCCTGTCCATGGCAATAACACGAGAAATAAAATCAGGCCGGCTACTAAAGTAGCACACATCTCATCGAGATTCATGCACCCTCTCTGATGGAATAATTCTCTTCTTTAGGAGCGCCGTTCTCTGAAGTAGCACTACTACAAAGCAATTTTCTTGCTTCACAAACAACTGGGGGAAAGTAATTCCCCACACAGGCTGGTGATGAGGTGAGAGCTGTAATTACTGCAGAGGTCCAGAGAAGCCGAATTCCAGCTTGACTCAATTCAGAAAATGGAACATGTCATGAAATGTCCTTTGCTAGTACCTTCATCCTTGTTTACAGGTTAAATAAGCCAGAGTGTATTCGTCATTAGGAACAGAGTTTGCTTAACTTGAACCATAGATTCTGGCCTCTGGCCTTGACCAATAGAGAGGAATTCTACAGAATGGAATAACCAAATAACAGAATTGGAAGGGGCCTTGGAGGTCATCTAGTCCAACCCCCTGCTCAGGCAGGAACCCTATACCATTTCAGACAAATGGCTGACCAGTTTTTTGTTAAAAACTTCCAATGTTGGAGCATTCACAGCTTTTGGGAGCAAGTCGTTTCACTGATTAATTGTTCCGACTGTCAGGAAATTTCTCCTTAGTTCTAGGTTGGCTCTCTCTCCTTGATTAGTTTCCTGTCAGAACTGCCAAGCCTCTAAGTAGACATGATCCTTGACTCCATTTATTGAGAAATGTATAGTTTTATTAGAAGTCAAGTGCTTTGCAGTTCTGTAAAGCCAAAATGGTGAACCACGCACAAAAATCCCCCAATGTGTAAGTAAAAACAAAAACAAAAACAAAACAAACAAACAAAAATACCCAAGCAAGATATCCCCTACCAGATCATAATAATAATATATGTGTGTATGTATGTATGTATCATAGTCAAGAGCTGAACAATACTCAGAAATCCGGCAGCATCAAAATGACACGCTGTGTGTCAAATTCTGAAACGAGGCTGGCTGAAGCCATCTTTGTCGTTCTAAGTTGCCACATAGATTGGAGGGAGGGGGAAGCGGGGAAGGAAGCAAAAGGATTGCTAGACAAAACACAAGAGCAGTCCCGTGGGAACCAAGGTCATTCCCGCAGGTGCTAGAAGGAGGAGCAAAGACAAATTGAGGAGCCCACCAATTATTTTCCTTGGGTAGCATGATCATTAGCATAGTAATGGGGAGGGGAATGTTATGTCTAGTTACACTGAATCCCTGGGGGGGGGAGTTTAGAGTTGGTTTCACTTTTGACCGTGCTGATATTATGAATCCAATAAACAGGTGCTTTGAGGAAACTTCAAGTCTCAGAGTTCTGAGTTATTTGATTTCATTAGTCGGAACCTTAACACTGTGACTGAAATCCTACTATTACTACTACTACTACTACTACTACTACTACTACTAATAATAATAATAATAGAGCTTCACTTGAATACCATTGGCATTGACAAATTCGCCATCAGTCAGTTGCAAAAGGCAGCCTTACAAGGAACTGCTTCCATCCTGCGATAATATCTGTAATACTATCAAACACCCACATCTGCCTATCCCAGGTCCTGGGTAAAAATGCCAAGTCCAGTCTGAACACCTGGCTGACTGTGCAATGATCATCAACAACAACAACAACAATAATAATAATAATAATAATAATAATAATAATAATAATAATAATAGAGTTGGAAGGGACATTGGAGGTCTTCTAATCCAATCCCCTGCTCAGGCAGGAAACCCTATACCAGGGGTCCCCAACCCCAGGCCTCTGGACTGGTATTGGGCTGCAGCAAGCCAACAACCATCCACACAAACAAGCAAAGCCTCATCCACGGGATGCAGGCAGCACACAAAACCACACACTCTCTGGTCCGTGGAAAAACCTTTTTCCACAGAACCAGTCCCTAGTGCACTAAAAGTTGGGGACCTCTGCTCTATCCTATTTCAGACAAATGGTTGTCCAGTCTCTTCTTAAAAACTTCCAGTGTTGGAGCATTCACCACTTCTGGAGGCAGGTTGTTCCACTGGTTAATTGTTCTAACTGTTAGGAAATTTATCCTTAATTCTACATTGCTTCTCTCCTTGATTAGTTTCCACCCGTTGCTTCTTGTCCTGCCTTCAGGTGGTTTGGAGAATAGCTTGACTCCCTCTTCTTTGTGGCAACATTGGAACCCTGCTACCATGTCCACCCTCACCCTTCTCTTCATTAAACTAGACATACTCAATTCCAGCAACTTTTCCTTATATGTTTTAGCCTCCAGTCTCCTAATCATCTTTGTTTCTCTTCTCTGTACTTTTTCTAGAATCTCAATATCTTTTTTACATTGTGGTGACCACAGGTAAACCACCTGAAATTGACTTGATGTAGCTTCTTCTAGACAACATCGTATCTGGTGTCATTTCCAATGTGAGGCTCTTTACTGCAACCGATAGCCCTGATGGTTAACACACATTTTGGAACCAAGTGCAGAGAAGAGCAACAAGATTGATTAAGGGGGATGGAGGCCAAAACATACAAAGAATGGTTACAGGAATTGGGTATCTCTAGTCTGGTGAAAAGAAAGATTAGGGGTAATATGATTGCAGTGTTCAAGTATTTGATGGGCTCCTACAAAGACTAGGGGTCAACCTATTTCCCAAATCAATACAAGGCAAGAAGTAACGGATGGAAACTAACCAAGGAGAGAGGCAACCTTGAACTAAGGAGAAACTTCCTGACAGTGAGAATAATTAACCAGTGGAACAACCTGCCTCCAGAAGTGGTGAATGCTCCAACACTGGAAGTTTTTAAGAAGAGACTGGACAGCCATTTGTGTGAAATGGTCTAGGGCAGTGGTGGCGAACCTATGGCACGCGTACCAAAGGTGGCACTCAGAGCCCTCTCTGTGGGCACACATGCCATGCCCCGGAGATGGCAACCGTCCCTCTTCAATCAGCTGCCCCCTAACTCACCAAGGTCCCACATGGCCGGATGCATCCCAGCACAGGTGGTTTCCCTCCCCCCTGTCCTATCTCTCCTGGCCTTGCATGCTCTCCTTTTCCTGGGAATGACCCACTGCATTGCCTCCTCAGCTGTCGGCTGGCCGTCCAGCTCAGAGGCGGCTTCTCTGTACTGCTGGAAGTGGGCTGCAGAGCCCCAGAGTGTGTCGGTCGAGGGGCTGGCAGGCTGTGGCTGCTGACAGACACTGTCGCCCCCCCATGTGCTCGCTGGCCTCCAGGTGCAGGGGCTGATGGTGTCAGGCAGTAGCCGCCCAGCCCCTGCCTCATCTTGCCCTGTGACAATGGCACCCCTGCCCTGCCTCGCCTTGCCTCACTTCATCCTGAAGGATGAGCCTCCTGCCCACCACCCCACCTGCCAGAGACCCCCTGGATCTCTCCCAACCCTACCCAGCCCTCACAGACGTCCCTCCCTGTGAGCAACATCAAGGTGACCATGCCCACTTTGGCCACATCCATGAAGTCTGCTATGACCATCACAGCTAGGTCCACCCAGTGGGCCATGCCCACCTGGCACCCAGTGATAAATAAGTGGGTTTTGGGTTGCAGTTTGGGCACTCGGTCTCTAAAAGGTTTGCCATCACTGGTCTAGGGATTCCTGCTCGAGCAGGGAGTTGGACTAGAAGACCTCCAAGGTCCCTTCCAACTCTATTATTCTATGTTCTAGGATGCCTTCCTTGGAAATTGCTGTCCTTCCCACCTCGTATGCCCTAATAAATTGGGTAATTATCCCAGGCAAGTTCTCTTTCTGCAAATAAACATAGCACAAACCCAAGCTCCTATCATCTCACTGGAAAGCTCATTTGTTCTTTCAAGATTTCTGAAGTGTAACCTAGAATCACTTGACTTCTGCCTCGGTTACCAAATCACTCTGCCGGCTCTAAAGTACCAGGAAACGGAGCTTCCTAAATATGCACATATCCAAATTCTTCTTTGCTAAAGAGAAATGATTCTCATATCTCAAAGTGACAGCCATCTCCAGAATTCACAGTGACCTATTCATTACAGACCTGGTCCCTTGTGCATAGCAGAATTCATTAAGAAGCACATTTGCTAAGCAAATGCTACAGGAATCTTCTGTCTGACATTCATAAATATTTGTGTCGTGCAATTTACCTGGGAAGGAAAAAGAAGAGGGGGGGGGAGAGAGAGAGACAGAGAGACAGAGAAGAGAGAGAGTAAAACATACAGAGAGAGAGAGAGAGAGAGAGAGAGAGAGAGAGAGAGAGAACCAGACACACAGACAAATACACACAGAGAGACAGAGAATGAGAGAGAGAGAGAAAGAGACAGACAGAGAGAAGAGAGAGAGTGAAACATACAGACAAAAAGAGAGAGAGAGAGAGAAACAGACAGACAAATACACAGAGACAGAGAATGAGAGAGAGAGAGAGAAAGAGACAGAGACAGAGAGAAGAGAGAGAGTGAAACATACAGACAGAAAGAGAGAGAGAAAACCAGACAGACAGACAAATACACATACAGAGAATGAGAGAGAGAGAGAGAGAGAAAGAAAGAGACAGAGAGAAGAGAGAGAGTGAAACATACAGAAAGAGAGAGAGAGAGAGAGAACCAGAAAGACAGACAAATACACAAACAGAGACAGAGAATGAGGGAGAGAGAGAGAGAGAAAGAGACAGAGACAGAGAGAAGAGAGAAAGTGAAACATACAGACAGAGAGAAACAGACAGATAGACACACAAACACACACAGAGAGACAGAGAATGAGAGAGAGAGAGAGAGAGAGAGAGAGAAAGACAGAGGCAAAGAGAGAGAGAGACACAAACAGAGAGAGAAGCTGAGACACACAGAGAAGAAAACAAATAAAAAGAAAATGAAAGCTTTCATTTCTGAGTTGGATTGGAAATATTAAAAATAAATGATCGCTTCCCTAACTTCTTTTCCAGGTGTCTCCATCAGATTCTGTTCCACATAGAATGTCAACTTCTTATTGGCATCAAAGCATCTTTTCCCAAGGTCATATCATGCTGTCTCACTTGGTCCTGGGCCCTGAGAAGTAGATTCATTGATAGTCTGGAGAAGGGCTTATTATAACAACTGGACCAGGTGGTGAACATAACAGGAAGGGAGGCTGGTGATTGATGGATGTGCTCAATTCAGCTATGCGAGCCTGAAGAGATGATACACCCAGTTGTGAATCTTTCACCTGCTCCGGCGAAGACGTGCGTCTTTTTCTCCTTTCAGCCACAGCTGTTGCCTCAACCGGAAAGAGGGACAGACCACAAGAGTCTGGCAGGCCTTGTCAAGGAGGAGGAGAAGACATTTGAGTAAGTCAGGGGGAAAAAAAAAATACCCGCTCTCGTTGTTCATAATGTCACTCTGCTGAAAATTGGAAAAGCAGAACTAATAGGACCTTTTGTGCATGGTCTCTGATGTTCCCTGAAAAGCAAATGTACAGGTTTTGCTTTTATTAGAAGCACTCCGTACAAATCTGTCAAACCGAAGTTGGAGGGGGGAAGAGGAACGTGGGTCTTCATTCAGGATCAAATCAGCAATTTTGGCAGGACAAGAAGCAACGGATGGAAACTAATCAAAGAAAGAAGCAACCTAGAACTAAGGAGAAACTTCCTGACAGTGAGAACAATTAACCAGTGGAACGACCTGCCTCCAGAAGCTGTGAATGCTTTGGTAGTTTTTAAGAAAAGATTGGACAGCCATTTGTCTGAAATGGGATAGGGTTTCCTGCCTGGGCAGGGGGCTGGACTAGAAGACCTCCAATGTCCCTTCCAGCTCTCTTATTCTGGACTCAACAACAAACTTCCTTCAAAGATTGGGCCTGAAAATTCAGATGTTCAGAGACTCATCTAAAGCAGCATTTTGTAAGGGAATATTTCATACTGAAGCATGGATAATCTACTTCTCTACATGTCGTGATACACTTCTACATAAAAAATGCTATAGGGAAAATCAGTTTTCAGATGAATAGGACTGTTTCATAGACAAATTAAGACTCAAAGAATATGTCGTGTAACTTTTATCAGTACATTCCTATAGGGAAAAAAAAAATCAAATGTTGCTTCCAAGACCATTGTAGATAACAGAAGGGTAGGAAGTAACCTATTAACAGAATAATAGATTTTGAAGGAGCCCTGGAGGTCATCTAGTCCAACCCCCTGCTCAAGCTGGGAGACCCTATACCATTTCAGACAAATGGCTGGCCAATCTCTTCTTAAAAACCTCCAGCGATGGAGCACTCACAACTTCTGAAGACAAGCCATTCCACTGGTTAATTGTTCTCACTATCAGGAAATTTCTCCTTAGTTCTAGGTTGGTCCTCTCCTTGATTAGTTTCCATCCATTGCTTCTTCTCCTGTCTTTGGGTGCCTTTGAGAATAGGATGACCCCTTCTTAAGATATTACTTACTGTATGAGTACATGTGCATGCATCAATTTTCCCTTTATTTCTGAAAGGTATAAATATGGGGGGGGGGAATCTCTTTGTCTGTAGGGATGTGTCTTCTGCTATTCTTTTGGAGAAGGCCCTCCAAATAAATCACTGGAACGAGTTTTATCTGTTTTGGATCCTACATTTTGAGTCCACAATTCCATGGGAACTCTCTGTATATTCAAGGCTCACATATCCAGTAAAACTCGTATTGAACTATTATTATTTTTTTAAAAAAAAGAAACCACCATTTGCAGTTTGATTTGTTTTAATTAATTATCAAATATGGACCATATATCCTCCTATCGTGCAAGTTTTGCTTGCAAAATTTGCAGATCCTGTACTGGCGGGACTGGGAACAAGTCCGTTCTGAAAGTGATGTAGCCTCACACCCAATTAGTGCTGAAAACAGATCTCTGCAGATCATGTACCTGGCAAAGATGCTGTTTCCCTGGGAACACCTGGAAGTCAGTTACACTACTCAACAAGGTGTCAAGGTGGTGCCGCTTTGCCTTAATCAACACTTCATTTCGATGGAAAAGCTCCTTTGCACAGATGCAAAAGTCACCTCTGGTGATGGAACGACATGACTGTTTCATTTTGTCCCTTAAAAGTGGACCACCAAAGTATTTGATGGACATGCTTGGAAGTGGCACACCAAGATTGAATTTCTGTTGAAGGATATCTCATTGAAGAATCAGCACAGGCTCAGCTGAGAATACTATCGTTAGCAAATCACTGAACAAACTCAAGTAAAGCCAGCTTTTTAGATTTTAATGAAAGCATACTGTATTTTTGAAATAATAATAACAACAACAACAACAACAACAACAATAATAATAATAAAGTTGGAAGGGTCCTTGGAGGTTATCTAATCTAACCCCCTGCTCAGCCAGGAAACCCTATACCATCTCAGAAAAATGGCTGTCCAGTCTCTTCTTAAAAACTTCCAGTGTTGGTGCATTCACTGCTTCTGGAGGCAGGTTGTTCCACTGGTTAATTGTTCTCACTGTCAGGAAGTTTCTCCTTAGTTTTAGGTTGCTTAGTTTCCATCAGTTTCTTCTTGTCCTGCCTTCAGGTGCTTTGGAGAATAGCTTGACTCTCTCTTCTTTAGGGCAGCCCCTGAGATATTGAAAGGCTGCTATCGTGTCCCCCCTCATCCTTCTCTTCATTAAACTAGACATACCCAATTCCAGCAACCGTTCCTTATATGTTTTAGCCTCCAGTCCCCTAATCATCTTTGTTGCTCTTCTCTGTACTCTTTCTAGAGATCTTTTTTACATCGCGGTGACCAAAACTGGATGCAGTATTCCAAGTGTGGCCTTACCAAGGCATGGTAGAGTGATATTAATACTTCACATGATCTTGATTCTATCCCTCTATTAATGCAGCCTAGCGCTATGTTGGCTTTTTGGGCAGCTGCGACACACTGCTACACCCTATACTATACCCGTGTATTTGATTTTTCTTGCCTAGATGTAGAACCTTACTTTTTTCACTCTTGAATTTCATTTTGTTAGATAGCACCCATTTTTCAAGTCTGTCCAGGTCCTCCTGTATCTTAAGCCTGTCTTCTGGAGTGTTGGCTATTCCTGCCAGCTTGGTGTCATCTGCAGATAACAATGAAAAACACATTTTTTCTCTCTCTCTCTCTTTCTTCTTTGTTGCACTGTCTTCTAAATAAGTCAAGCTATTTCCTTCCAGATCAGGAAATATCTGAGGGTTGTGTTGTTGTTTTAAATTAGTCTCCAGCTTAATCCCAAGGCTTTTGGCTTGCAATTGGGGAAATCGTGAAAAATTCCAGAAATATACAGGTAGGGTCACAGCACAAATATAAAGAACTTAAATCTTGTTCTGAGTCTATCTCTGTATGAAAATTCATGATTTTTCAGGAGAAAACCCTAGTGAAAACATTTTGGATGAATATTCAGGAGGAGAAGCAAAATAATAATAAGAAAACAAGCAAACAAAAATATCGCTGTGACGGGAGTCTTCTACAGACTGCCTGACTACGTGGAAAATACAGACTGAATATTTTGCACAGGAACCAGGAAACACATGGCTATGGCAGGGGTAGGTAACCTTGGCTCTTTTATGACTCGTGGACTTCAACTCCCAGAATTCCTGAGCCAGCATAGCATATGGTAATAAAGATATAGGTAATGGCTTCCCCTGTCCAGTTGTGTCTGACCTCTAGAGGGCGCTGCTCACCTTTGTTTCCAAGCCAAGGGTGCCAGCATTGTCTGAAGACACTTCCTTGATTATGTGGCCAGCATGACTATAAGCAGAGATGCACGGAACGTTATTACCTTCCCACTGAAGTGGTACCTATTTATCTATTCACATTTGCATGTTTTTGACCTGCTAGATTGGTATGGTAATGGGGGACACTGAATGTGCCAATAATATCGGAATAATATTGTGTAATATTGGGATGCTGAATGTCCCATTATAGCTATGGTAATGGGGGACACTGAATGTCCCAATAATATTGGGATAATATTGTGTAATATTGGGATGCTGAATGTCCCATTATAGCTATGGTAATGGGGGACACTGAATGTCCCAATAATATTGGGATAATATTGTGTAATATTGGGATGCTGAATGTCCCATTATAGCTATGGTAATGGGGGACACTGAATGTCCCAATAATATTGGATAATATTGTGTAATATTGGGATGCTGGATGTCCCATTATAGCTATGGTAATGGGGGACACTGAATGTCCCAATAATATTGGATAATATTGTGTAATATTGGGATGCTGAATGTCCCATTATAGCTATGGTAATGGGGGACACTGAATGTCCCAATAATATTGGATAATATTGTGTAATATTGGGATGCTGGATGTCCCATTATAGCTATGGTAATGGGGACACTGAATGTCCCAATAATATTGGGATAATATTGTGTAATATTGGGATGCTGAATGTCCCATTATAGCTATGGTAATGGGGGACACTGAATGTCCCAATAATATTGGATAATATTGTGTAATATTGGGATGCTGGATGTCCCATTATAGCTATGGTAATGGGGGACACTGAATGTTCCAATAATATTGGATAATATTGTGTAATATTGGGATGCTGGATGTCCCATTATAGCTATGGTATTGGGGGACACTGAATGTCCCAGTATCAGTTAGGAGAGCCAACAAGTTATTTTTTTGTGTGGTAATTTCTAAATAGTTACAATTTAAAGGATCAAAACTAATACAAATGAAAAGGAAGAAAGAAAAAAATAGTGCAGAAAAATATAAAAGGGAAAAAATGAACGTAGTAAAAAAACAAGAAAAGAATTATGTAAATGAATGGCTTGCCCCTTCATCTCACTAAGTATAAAAAAATAGTAACTTATCACCTTCTCTTAAAATACAACAAATGCTTTTCCATATCCCATCTCTTATCTATAATCTAATCCTTAAAGCCTCATCGTTTGGTTCTAATCAGGAAAGGTTCATTAAGGGTTATCAGAAATAGCAACATATCTATTTCAACTTTGATCAAATAAATGAACTTTATATTCCTTCCTTTTATTTTAACAATATTGATATGTAGTGCCTTAAAAAAAATGTCCCCAAACTTTATTTCTTTTCATTTTTTTCTTTGTCCTTTCTCACAAAAGTCTTCAAGGCTTTAACAAGTCTCTTTTATAAATCCCATACCGGAGATTTATTTAAGTAACACTCCTAGTTTGTTATTTGTATCTCCCTTTAAATTGTAAGACATCTGCCATGTCCACTGTAATTTTTTTGCTATCTTTCTTGTAGCTTCTCATTTTTAAATCTACTTTCAGGTCAGTCTCAATCTTTTTAGATAAAACTTGTTTGTCTTTTATAACATCAGTCTAAATATCTATAGTGCAGGCAGACATTCTTGAAATGAACTTCTGTGTCCATTGTTCAGAAATATCCTTCACTATGTCCAGTGCTCAAAACTCTTATTTCAATCTCCATCAAATGGATACAAATCCATTTGTAACTTTCCAAAATAAAAGTTTTCATCAATCTTTTGCTGTTTATTCCAAAAGAATTTTGTAAAAAGTCTTTAAACTTGCATTTAAAACTTCTTTCACTAATGATTGAAGGAAACTCATCTAATGCTGTAAAACCTATCCATCCAAAAGTTCCTAATAGCTAAAAAGCAATTAATAAGCAATCCCCCCCCCAAAAAAAATGGTTAGAAAAAGAAGAATGAGAATAAATCTGTTCTTTTGAAGGTGCTCACCATGGTTTAACATTTAGGCAAGAAAAACCAAATGTACAGGTATAGTATAGGTGGTACCTTGCTCAATAGTAGCAACTGTGAGAGGGATCTTGGAGTCCTAGTGGACAATCATTTAAATATGAGCCAGCAGTGTGCTGTAGCTGCCAAAAAAGCCAACACACTGCTGGGCTGCATTAACAGAGGAATAGAATCAAGATCACGTGAAGGGTTAATATCACTTTACAATGCCTTGGTAAGAACACACTTGGAATACTACATCCAGTTTTAATTACCATGATGTAAAAAATATATTGAGACTCTAGAAAGAATGCAGAGAAGAGCAACAAAGATGATTAGGGGACTGGAGGCTAAAGCATATAAGGAATGGCTGCTGGAATTGAGTACATCTAGTTTAACGAAGAGAAGGGTGAGGGGGAACATGATAGCAGTCTTCCAATATCTCAGGGGCTGCCACAAAGAAGAGGGAGTCAAACTATCCTCCAAAGCGCCTGAAGGCAGGACAAGAAGCAATGGATGGAAACTAATCAAGGAGAGAAGCAACCTAGAACGAAGGAGAAACTTCCTGACAGTTAGAACAATTAACCAGTGGAACAACCTGCCTCCAAAAGCTGTGAATGCTCCAACACTGGAAGTTTTTAAGAAAAGACTGGACAGCCATTTGTCTGAAATGGTATAGGGCAATGATGGGAAACCTTTTAGAGACTAAGTGCCCAAAAACTGGCCCCGCTCCCACTCCACCCTCTGCCATCCCCTGCTCCGCCCCCACCCCACCTGCCCGCAAGGCCACTCACTGCCTCCAGGGCCCACCGCAGATGACCCAGGCAGCCCAGCAGCATCATGGTGGCCACGCCCTCTGCCCGCGGCCTGCAGCATCAACTGTGCAGGATGGGGCATGAGGGCAGAGTCTTGTCTATGCTGCCTGGCTTCCATGTCCTTGGCTGTGCTGCTCCGTGTGGGCCCACGCTCGGGGGGACTCTCCCCCAGGGGGGCTGCTGGTGAGGGGGTCATGTGGGAGGCGAGGCATATGTGCCCACAGAGATGGCTCTGAGTGCCGCCTCTGGCACGCGTGTCATAGGTTTGCCACCACTGGTATAGGGTTTCTTGCCTGAGCAGGAGGTTGGACTAGATGACCTCCAAGGTCCCTTCCAACTATTATTATTATTATTATTATTATTATTGTTGTTGCTGTTGTTGTTGTTGTAGTTGTTGTTGTTATTATGGATGATTGCACAGTCAGCCAGATGTTCAGACCGGATTTGGCATTTTGTCTACCTATCGAGTCCTTGCCCAGGACCTGGGATAGGCAGATGTGGAAGTTTGAGTGTATTACAGATATCGTCGCAGGATGGAAGCAGTTCTTAGTAAGGCCGCTTTTTGCAATTGACTAATAGTGAATTTGTCAATGCCAATGGTGTTGTTCAAGTGGTGCTCCAGTTGTTTTGGGATTGCACCCAAGGAGCCTATGACTATTGGTACTACCCTTGCTTGCTTTTGCACAGTCTTTCTATTTCTATTTGTAGGTCTTTGTATTTTGTTATCTTCTCCAGTTCTTTCTATTCTATTCTGCTATCTCCAGGCACTGCCACGTCCACTATCCAGACTTTTTTGTCTTTCTTATCGACAATTGTTAATTCTGGGGTGTTATGTTGCAGGTGCTTGTCTGTTTGAATTCTGAAGTCCCAGAGCAGTTTAATTTTATCATTTTCTATGACTTTCTCTATTTTATGATCCCACCAGTTTTTGCTTACAGGCAAATGATATTTTATTATTATTATTATTATTATTATTATTATTATTATTATTATTATTATTAGTAGTAGTAGTAATAGTAGTAGTAGTAGTAGTAGTAGTAGTAGTAGTAGTAGTAGTAGTTGACAGCTATTCCCTCATTTCCTAAAACTATAAAACTACAGGAGATAGCTGTCTTGTGGTCTCCTTATGAAAAAAACCTATCTGGAACATTTAAGAGTAATTTCAAGTTCTCTCCTTATCCATAGAGGAATCACAAAGAACCAATATACCATCTACCTCTTTATTTCAGTGCTGTAGTCAGCTACTCTTTTAACAGAATGATCTTCAGTTTGCTATTTCCTCCTTGGAAATCCAGGCAAACCAACAACTTCTTTGACATGCCTTGCCAATAATGTCATTTTGAACTAGAGGAGCGGTCCCCAACCTTTCCAATCTTTCTGCAGACCAACGGTGGTGAGGGGGAATGGGATGGTTTCACGCATACACACGTGCTCACCCACCACTTGCTTGGTCCAGTTCCCAATGGGCCTTGACCTGGTATAGGGTGTGGATCAGGATTGAGGACCCCTGATCTAGAAGATCAGTTGTAGTGAACTTAATGTTTACTACCATGGAAGAAGTGGTTCAGGAAGTGAACGATGTAGTTCCTGGGGTACAGAGGATATCCTTGAAGATTGGACCAGACCTAACGTACTAATTTTTAATTTAAAAAGGGACTGGGGAGTGGACCTACCATACTATAGGCTTGGTCTTGACTTCAGTACATGGGAAAAAGAACATTCAAGCAGTTAATTTGTGAGCACTTTGTTGTTGTTAATTGCAAAGTCATGTCCAACCCATCGCGACCCCATAGACAACATTCCTCTAGGTCTTCCTGTCCTCTACCATCTTCTGGAGACCATTTAAGCTCACGCCTACTGCTTCAGTGACTCCATCCAGCCACCTCCTTTTCTGTTGTCCCCTTCTTCTATTGCCCTCCATCTTTCCCAGCATTAGGCTCTTCTCTAGTGAGTCCTTCCATTATGTGGCTAAAGTATTTGAGTTTCAACTTCAGGATCTGGCCTTCTAAAGAGCAGTCAGGGTTGATCTCTTCTAGGACTGACCGGTTTGATCGCCTTGCAGTCCAGGGGACTTGCAGGAGTCTTCTCCAGCACCATAGTCAAAGGCCTCAATTCTTTGGCACTCAGCCTTTCTTATCGTCCAACTTTCACAGCCATACATTGCAACTGGGAAAACCATGGCCTGGACTATACGCACTTTTGTTGGCAGGGTAATGTCTCTGCTTTTTTGTATGCTGTCTAGATTTGCCATAGCTTTCCTCCCCAGGAGCAAGCGTCTTTTAATTTCTTGGCTGCAATCCCCATCTGTAGTGATCTTGGAGCCCAGGTAAATAAAATCTGTCACTGCCTCAATTTCTTCCCCATCTATTTGCCAGGAATTGAGAGGGCCAGATGCCATGGTTTTGGTTTTCTTAATGTTGAGTTTCAAGCCAACTTTTGCACTCTCCTTCTTCACCCGCATCAAGAGGCTTTTGATGCAGGTGAGCACTTAGAGATAAATAAAAGAGTTTACCGGGTTTACCCTAGCACAAATTTGATAAAAATAAATCATACCAGACAATTTGTATTGCTTTTTTATATATTAAGTGACTGGCTTAGTAGATCAAGGCCATATTAGGCATTTAGTGTGCTTAACATCAATAAGGCATTCAATAAAATTGACCATAGCCTTCTATGCAAGATAAATGGTCCTACTACCAGTAGTTGAACAATCATACTCAGTACTTAATGAATGTATATCTTTGTGAAGGGACAAAACCAATACAATACCTAAGGGTTCTATCCTGGCTCCAGTTCTCACCCTGATTTTCATAAATGACATAGGCAGAGAGACAAAAGGTATAAAAGTACACAAAGAAGCAGTCAAACAAAGAGACCTGAAATCACTGGTAGCCTCGCATTGCAATGAACAAGCGCTTACGTTCAATTTTTGCGATTACCGTATATGCCGGCATATAAGGCGACTTCTGCAAGCGTTAAAATCGGCGCCAAAGACGGGGGTCGTCTTATACACTGAGTTGTCTTATACAGTGGAAATACTGGTAGTTTCCAGCGTATAAGACGATGTTCTAGGAATGCGACTCGGCGCCAAAGACGGGGGTCGTCTTATACGCCGGGTCGCCTTGTACGCCGACATATACGGTACTAAGATTGTTAGTACAAAGAGAGTCAGGGAAATAATTGAAGCTTACCAAGTACTTAGGAACCAAGAATTTGGCAGCACAAGGAAATGACAGCCAGCAACTTAATAGCTGGTCATCGGCACCCCAATCAACCAATAACAAGCCACATTCAACCATGCACCACATAAATACTACATGTAGAATAGTTCAAAGCACACATTCCACTAGAGGAGGGGTAGGCATAGCTGACTCAAGAATTCTGGGAGTTGAAGTCCATGAGTCATAAAAGAGCCGAGGTTGCCTACCCCTGCACTAGAAAGAAGTTCCCTGAGGCTAGGCTCCAGCACAAATCTGAAAGCTTGGAAGACTAAACCTCTGGTCCTGATGATCAACCTAGAATGGATCCTGCAACATCATCCTGGGACACGTATATTTGCCTTCCTTCATGAGATAAAAGATAATGCTTATCAAAATTGCTGGTGACTCCAAGCTAGGATGAACTGCTGACATCTTAGAAGACAGGCTCAAAGTTCAGAAGGACCTTGATAGACACTGGGGCCTACCCCAAATTACGCAGTTTGTTGGTGGTCTATGTTAAAGTTCTGCAAGTAAGGAGAAAAGTTCAGATCTCCAGGCAGTGGTGAGATTCAGCCAGTATGCAACACTTCGGCAGAACCGATAGCTAATTTTTTTGTTGCCCAGGCCCAGAATGGATTTCTGGAAGTGGCATCCACACAGAGAACTGGTTGTTCACATAATTGAATCCCACCACTGTAACCAGGTACAAGATAAGTGGTACTTAGCTCGTAAGCAGGACCTTGTATACACAGATTAAGCCTGAGCCAGCAGTGTGCTTCAGTTGTCAAAAGAGCTAATGCACACTTGAGCTGCATCAACAGAGATATAATGCTGAAATCATATGACACAATAGTTCTACACTACAGGAAGCTGAGCAGACTGTGCTGCTCTGGTTTTGGCCTCCCAAATGCAAGTGGATCACAGCTAAACAATATGAAGAAGAGTGTCATGGCTGACTCACTGTACACTGTGGCTCGCAGCCAGACAACCGAAACCAGGGAGGGGAGAGGGGTATTATTGGAATGTAGGATGGGAGGAAATTGAGGAAATAATGTGCGCCATCTGTGGCCTGGCAGAATCGTGACACCTCAAGGTCAAACGATGAGAGCCTTTTGAGCCGAGAAGACTGTTTCCCAAAACAAAGAGATTGCACTGGATTGGTGGACAATGGACAGTGGGTGGTTCGGTGGGGGGAGGAGATTTTAAGTATGCAGTTTTTCAGGTGAAAATTTCAGAACTGGCTTTGCTTCTATTGTGCCTAGACCAGTGATGGGATTCAGCCAGTTTGCACCACTTCGGCAGAACCGATAGCTAATTTTTTTTGCTGCCCAGGCCCAGAACGGACTTCCGGAAGCGGCATCCACACAGAGAACCGGTTGTTCACCTATTTGTATATCTCGATCCTATATGGATAGATCAGTAAAGTTGTACTCATGGTAAAATAATGTCCCAGGAGTCCCAAGGGTGTTTTTTTTTTTTTAGGAGGAAACTGGACTTTCTTGTTTTTCTTTGAAGACATTTCACTTCTCCTCCAAGAAGCTTCTTCAACTCTGACCGGATGGTAGGGAATGGAAGGATTTATATTTCTTTCAGACAGCTGGTCATTTGCATTCTTTTAGAGAGTCCTTGAGGCCACTTGGAAGTTTGCAGCTTTCTGCAAGGAGACTGGATAGTCATTTCTCTGAAATGGTATATGGCGGGGTCCGTGGACCCAAGGTCTGTGGACTAGTACCGGGCCACGGCATGCCAGCAACCAGTCCACACAAACAAGCAGAGCCCCATCCACAAGATGCAGGCAGTACCCAAAACCACACACTCTCCGCTCTATGGAAAAACCTCTCTCCAGGGAACTAGTCCCTGGTGCCCAAAATATTTTATTTATTTATTTATTATTTATTTATGAGACTTATATACCGCTTTAAGTGCAAGCACTCTCTAAGCGGTGTACACCAGTAAGCAATGTATGTATATATTGACATTGCCCCCAACAATCTGGGTCCTCATTTTACCTACCCCGGAAGGATGGAAGGCTGAGTCAACCTTGAGCCGGTGAGATTTGAACCGCTGACCTGCTGAACACAGTCAGCTAAAGTGGCCTGCAGTACTGCACTCTAACTGCTGCACCACCTCTGGCATAGGGTCTGCTGCTTGAGCAGGGGATTGGACTAGAAGACCTCCAAGGTCCCTTCCAGCTGTATTCTGATTGGATAGGTGGTGATTTTGTCAAAGCTGATGGAGTTCCAGTGGCATTGCATTATTGTTGTTGTGATTATTGCAATCCTGTAAGAGAAAACTCCTGCTTTCCTATTCCTATTATTAATCCCAGGATTGCCATCCTGCCTCCATGTCAAATTTAAGGAACACCATGCTGGATCCCTAAATGTTTGGTATGGAAATTCAATTCAAAGTGATTGCTTTGGGTGCCTTGATGGGAGGTGGATATGCATTTTTAGTGTCCAAATCAGCTTGACTTGAACTGAACTGGCTGGGTTTAAGATTATGGCTGACAGCCTTATGAATAACAGTAAAGCTGGAAAAGGATATTAAGCCGTCTTGTTATGGTTCCGGCTAATGAAACATTTCAAAGAACTTCCAGGCATTGATTTTCCTAAAAGTCTTTTATCGTTACAAAATGTCGGCACAGGCACAATGGAGGGATGCTAGGATCTAAGTTCTCTTCCTCTGAGCAGTTAAATTATTAGCATGTTCCCTCCCTAAATTAGCCGTCATATCTCACATTATCCAATTAGTGTGAAGGTCAAATGTTTTCTTCCTCTTTCTTTCCCGGGCTTTACCCCCAACCCCCCTTCTGCTTTGTATTAACCCCATAATTACCAGACAATTCTGCATATTGTCAAAAGGAAGAATATACAATATTTGCAGCATTGACACGTCTACTTTTGCTGGTCCCGTGATCGGGGGAAAAAAAATAAGAGAGGAAAAAAAAAACCCTTTTCCATGCGATTGCGAACACAGTTGGAACCTTGTATTTCAATGGAAAATAAATAAATGAATGAATTAGGATCACAGGGATGAGAAGCAGAGAAGGGGCGTCAGGCAACGGATGTCTGTATGATCAGGACTTGCCAGAACCTGTCATATTTCCAGAGACAGGAAAGCTGGAGGCCATTTGAAAGAAATAGCATATTTTTAGATGCTTTTCCTCAGCCAGTTACGAAGAGTTTGCCCAACACTAAGTAGGACAAGTTCCAAAAAACTTAAGGGAAGGGGGCAAGGGAAAGAGAGCACAGCTCATTTGTCATGCTGAAGGCGATCAGAATTCTTCATTTAACCCTGAATGAGTAAAGTTTCTTGATGCAGCTCCTTTGAAAGGAACAGCAGTTTGATCAAAACACTGGGATCACACTGTTATGGATAGATAGTGTTTATCTCTCACCCCCGCCCACCCTTCCCTTCTCCTTGCCCGTCTCAGTTTTAAAATGCATTATCAGATTTATTTGCTGTCCTCTTTGGTTTCAAAGCACTTTCAACTCCAGCCCTTCTAAGGTATTTCAGGCTTTTGACTCCAAGCCTCACCCTCAGATATTAAATCAACACTGAGCTTTATAATGCCACCTTTAGCACTAGACAATGATTGAATTCATAATTTCGGAAGGCAGCTGCATAAATAGATTCTCCTCCAATCAAGGCAAAGGATAATCCAACTACATTTAAGGAGAAGATGGGAAGTTGTACCCGAAGCAAACGTAGCATATTCCCAAAAGTATAAATTCTATAAATTCCATTTCTGTGTAGTTTATAGAAAGCCAGTTTGGTGAATTGGTTAAAGTGCTGGCCTACAAACCTGGAAATGGTGAGTTTTAGTCCAGCCTTAGTTGTGAAAGCTGGCTGGATGACTTTGGACCAATCACCAGGAGACTGAGATTTCTAGTCCTGCATTAGACATAAAAGCCAGCTAGGTGAGTTTGGGCCAAGCATAAGGGGACTGTGAATTCTAGAATTGCCTTAGGCATGAAAGCTAACTTTGGGCCAATCACCCGGAGACATTGAGTTGTAGTCCTGCCTTAGGCATGAAAGCCAGCTGGGTGACTTGGGGCCAATCACTAGGAGACATTGAGTTGTAGTCCTGCCTTAGCCATGAAAGCCAGCTGGGTGACTTTCAGCCAATCACCAGGAGGCAGTGAGTTCTAGTCCTGCCTTAGGCACCAAAGCCAGCTTGGCAATTTAAGCAGATCACCAAGAGGCTGATGATTCTATGCCATACCAAACTGAGAAATAAAGTCATGTGTATTTTCAAGTCTAAAAAGAGGAACATTGCAATGTTACCTGAGCTATCAGCACCTCGGACAGCGCAAAACTGGTGATAACTGGTTGGATTTACCCCAGCCCAAATTTGATGTGTCTGGAGCCTCAGCGTTCCAGCCTCTCCAGCTTTATGTATTCAGAGCTTAATTCTGGCAGCTGAATTTCAAATATTTCAGCTCTTTTTAATTTCCTGATTCTGCTGGGTGGGTGGGTGGGGGGGAGAGATAAACTCCCAACCCCATTGCAAGCTGAATATTATGTCCTTGGGCTAGAATGTTGCAGCGTGACTGATGTGACCTTTTCGAGAAATAACAGAACTAGCAACTTATCTGACTCACATCCTTCTTGGCTTAGTCTCTGAAGGAGAAGATGTCTCAACAACAATTCAGTGCAAGGTAAATTTGGAAGATAATAACAGGCTTACAAAACTGAACGGGGCTTGAGTCTTCTTCTCCTAATCCAACATACTAAATATTATATTCTTTTTTTTCCTTTTCTTGAAAGTGTTGTTGGAATTTTTATTTCATTTACAATATTACAAAAGAAACGTCTCGTTTCTTATCCAAAACACTCATAGCTCACGGTTGAACTGTGAGGTCTTGGGTGTTCTCTGTTTTCTTGCAGATGTTTGATAACCCAATTAGATAACATCATCAATGCTAGAAGGGAGTAGGGTTTTCTCTCAGTTTATATCAGTGGTTCTCAACCTGTGGATCGGGACCCCATTTGGGGTCGAACAACCATTTCACGAGGGTCACCAAACAACGCAGTCCGCCATTTTCCCCCCCTTTCCTTAGCTATGTTACTCCCTTTTATTCTCTTGGCTTTTGAAAACCAATAGAATAGACTCTCTTGAATAGAGTCTAATTCTATTGGCTTTCGAAAGCCAATAGGAATTGTCCAGGCTGTCTCTGCCCTGCTGAGCCCACCAAAAGTCCCATTCTGCAAACGGTGCTGCACCAGTTGAGTAGTCCTCGACTTACGACTGGTTGAGTAGTCCTCGACTTACAACCGGTTGGGGGTCGCGCCATTAAAAAGGTTGAGAACCACTGGTTTATATACTAGTGGTTGCCCTGTCAGTATTGGTGGGAACGTTCTAGGGGATTCCTACATTGGGCTGTTGTTTACTCTGGTGCTCTCTGAGCTGGGTTGTTTTCTTGCAGATATTTCATTATCCAACTAGGTAACTAATAATAATAATAATAATAATAATAATAATAATAATAGAGTTGGAAGGAACCTTGGAGGTCATCAAGTCCAATTCTCTGCTCAGGCAGGTAACCTTATACAAATGGCTTTCCAGTCTCTTCTTAAAAACTTCCATTGTTGGAGCATTCACCACTTCTAGTGGCAGGTTGTTCCACTGGTTAATTGTTCTAACTGTTAGGAAGTTTCTCCTTAGTTCTAGGTTGCTTCTCTCCTTGATTAGTTTCCACCCGTTGCTTCTTATCCTGCCTTCAGGCACCTTGGAAAATAGCTTGACTCCCTCTTCTTTGTGGCAGCCCCTGAGATATTGGAACATTGCTATCGTGTCCCCCCTCGTCCTTCTCTTCATTAAACTAGACATACCCAATTCTAGCAACCGTTCCTTATATGTTTTAGCCTCCAGTCCCCTAATCATCTTTGTTGCTCTTTTCTGTATTATTTACAGAGTCTCAACTTCTTTTTTATATTGTGGTGACCAGAACTGGATGCAGGATTCCAAGTGTGGCCTTACCAAGGCCTTGTAAAGTGGTATTAATACTTCACGTGATCTTGATTCTATCCCTCTGTTAATGCAGCCTAGCACTGTATTGGCCTTTTTGGCAGCTGCAGCACACTGCTGGCTCCTATTTAGGTGATTGTCCACTAGGACTCCGAGATCCCTCTCACCGTTACTACTATTGAGCAAGGTACCCCCTATACTATATCTGTGCATTTGGTTTTTCTTGCCTAAATGTAGAACCTTACTTTTTTCACCATTGAATTTCATTTTGTTAGATAGCGCCCAGTGTTCAAGTCTGTCCAGATCCTCTTGTATCCTAAGCCTGTCTTCTGGAGTGCTGGCTATTCCTGCCAGCTTGGGGTCATCCTGCAAGTAACATTCCTTTAATGCTGTTCCCAAATGACAGCCCAACTTGAGGGGGGAGTGGAAGGAAGATATTTCAAAGAGAAGCGGACACGCGAGAGAAACATTGGCTCAAAGGTCATCCCTGAACTTCATGGATTAGCCCCCTTTTCTAGGATACCTAAGACATTGCAAAGTTTCTGTTGATGTCAAGACCATGGAGCAGGAAAGGAGAACATTTGTGGAAAACAGGAATGGGATATTCCAAATGTGCTTTTTCAAAAGCCAACTGGATTTTCTTTGTTTTTTCCTTGAAGATGTTTCACTTCTTATCCAAGAAGCTTCTTCAGTTCAGACTGAATGGTGGAGGATGGAAGGATTTGTATGCCTTGCAATCTTCTGGTTGTTAGCATTCTTTCTGAAAGGCCACTTGTAGGTTTATCTGTGTCCTCAGAGTCACTTGAATAGTGCAAATAGTGAGGGCCCAGATAAACGTGCAAGTGGCCTCAATGATTCTCAGAGGGAGGACTAACGACCAGGTGACTGCAAGGAATATAAATCTTCCCATCCTCTACCATTCAGTCAGAATTGAAGAAGCTTCTTGGATGGGAAGTGAAATGTCTTCAAGAAAAAACAAAGAAAGTCCAGCTGTCTGTTGAAAAAGCATCTTTGGAACAACCATGATCTGGATGTCTGAGAATTTCCGTAGACAGGAATGGGATGATTACGTTCCTTAAATTGAAGTTTCATTTACAGGGAGTGCATCCAGACTGGTGTGCAACACAATTTAAGATTAAACAATGGGGGGAAAACAGTTGGCTATTATTTTTTTCCCCACTTCAAAATTAATTGCACCACAAAGTCGGGAGAAAGCATTAAGAAACAAATGGAAATCATAAACACAAAGACCAGGAAGAAATAGAAAAGGGAGGGGGAGTGAACGATTTTAAAACTTAATTTAATAAAGTGTGTTACAGATGCTGAAAAATGCATTTACTTTTGAACTGGCAGGACTGTGTTATTGTGAAGTAGAATTTAACTGTAATGGGGTTTCTGCTTCATCAGCTGCAATAATTATTTTTCTCGATTTTGCCCTGGCCATTTTGTGTAATGATTTCTAGGTGTGCATTTGCAAAATACATGAAAGAGAGAGTGAAAGGAAAAAAAAAAGAGGGGAGGGGAAGGAGAGATTGAGCATTGATGAGTACAAATATGCATCTTATTTACACCCTGTTCTAATTTCTTTTCTTTCAGAAAACTACAAATTCCTCCAACTAACAGCTTGATCACTAACAGCTCAACTTATAGTCCAGATAAGCCTAAGGATACAAATTGAAAAAAAAAAAAATACCAGAAACAGAATCTTGCATAGCTTCTTTGGGAAATTGTAAGCCCCAAAGCTAACACCACATGATGTGAGATTATAGGCAGATGTAAGTTGTAGAAAATCAGAGTTTTGCATCTCTCTCTCTCTCTGTCTCTCTCTCCCTCCCTCCCTCCTTCCCTCCCTCTCCCCTCTGTCCCTCCCTCCCTCTTCTCTCCCTCCCTCCCTCTCTCTCCCCTTCCCCTCCCTCCCTCTCTCTCTCTTTCTCTCTCTCTCTCCCTCCTTCCCTCCCTCCCTCTCCCCTCTGTCCCTCCCTCCCTCTTCTCTCCCTCCCTCCCTCTCTCTCCCCTTCCCCTCCCTCCCTCTCTCTCTCTTTCTCTCTCTCTCTCCCTCCTTCCCTCCCTCCCTCTCCCCTCTGTCCCTCCCTCCCTCTTCTCTCCCTCCCTCCCTCTCTCTCCCCTTCCCCTCCCTCCCTCTCTCTCTCTTTCCTCTCTCTTCTCTCTACTCCCTCCCCTCTCCCCTCTGTCCCCTCCCTCCCTCTTCTCGCCCTCACGTCCCTCTCTCCTCCCCTTCCCTCCCTCCCTCTTCGTCTCATCTTTCTTTCTCTCTCTCTCTCTCTCCTCTCTCTCCCTCCTTTTCATCCCTCCCTCCCTCCTCTCCCCTCTGTCCCGCCCTCCCTCTTCTATCTCTCTCTCCTCCCTCTATCTCCCCTTCCCTATCTCCTCTCTCTCTCTCTCTCTCCCTCCTTCCCTCCCTCTCTCTCTCTCCCCCCTCTCTCTCTCTCGCTCTCCTTCTTCCCTCCTCCCTCCTCTCTCCCCTCTGTCCCTCCTCCCTCCTCTTCGCTCTCTCTCTCCCTCTCTTCTCCCTCCCGCCCTCTCTCCCTCCCTCTCCCCTCTGCCCTCCCTACCTCTCCCCTCTGTCCTACCTCCCTCTTCTCTCTCTCCCTCTCCTCCCTCTCTCTCTCCCTCCTCCCTCCTCTCTCTCTTCTCTCTCTCTCTCTCTCCCTCCCTCCCTCTCCCCTCTGTCCCTCCCTCCCTCTTCTCTCCCTCCCTCCCTCTCTCTCCCCTTCCCCTCCCTCCCTCTCTCTCTCTTTCTTTCTCTCTCTCTCTCTCTCTCTCTCTCCCTCCTTTTCTCCCTCCCTCTCTCTCCCCTCTGTCCCTCCCTCCCTCTTCTCTCTCTCTCTCCCTCCCTCTATCTCCCCTTCCCCTATCTCTCTCTCTCTCTCTCTCTCCCTCCTTCCCTCCCTCTCTCTCTCCTCCCTCCCTCTCTCTCTCTCTCCCTCCTTCCTCCTCCCTCTCTCTCCCCTCCCGCTCTCCCTTCTCTCCCGCCCTCTCCTCTCTCCCTCCCCTCTCCCCTCTGTCCCTCCCTCCCCCTCTCTCCCTCCCTCCCTCTCTCTCCCCTTCCTTCCCTCCCTCTTTTCTCTCTTCTCTCTTTCTCTCCCTCCCTCCCTCTCTCCCTCTGTCCCTCCTCTTCTTCCTCTCCCTCCTCTCTCTCCCCTCCCTCCCTCTCTCTCTCCCTCCCTCTCCCCTGTCCCTCCCTCCCTCTTCTCTCCATCCCTCTCTCCCTCCCTCTCTCTCCCCTTCCCCTCCCTCCCCCCCCTCTCTCTCTCAATTTTTGTTTCTTAGTGCACTCATTTCTCTTCACTTTTATTTACTTTGCACAAAAAAAAAACAGAAGTGTCCATGCCATAGCATCTGGAGAAAACATGAAGCTACAATTTCTCAGTTCCTCCTCCCCTGTAGAAGAAGGGATGGCAGACTCCACTGGAGATGGAGTTAAAAGGGAGATTAGCCTAGAATCCCTACATAGCCACCAATGAGCTAAGTTCAACCCGCTCACACACCCAGTGCCTTTGACGCTTATCTAAGCAGGTGCCAAACATTAGTTGAGAAGGTTCCTGTGCATAGGCTTTTAGCAATAGAACAGTTTTATTGAACCTTCATATATTGACTGGGTCTTTCGCATTTGAGCACCACCTCCCCCTCCTCCTCTCCTTCCTCCTCTTCTTCCTCCATCATGCCCTCTCCCTTTCTCCTCCTCCTCCTCCTCCTTTTTTCTCTTCCCTCTTCCTCCTCCTCTTCTAACACCATGTCCTCCCCTCCTCTTCCCCCTCCCACATGCAAATATATTTTGCAAGCTATGTTTTCTGCAAAGTTTCATGTTTTATTGCAGCCATGCCAAAATTAACTACACTCTTGTTATCATGGGCAAGTATGGGCAGCTACCCTAATCAGAAATAGAGCTTTACCCCTGAATTGTATCTGAAGAGGGATGAGAGGGAAGAAAGGAGAGGAGAGAGAAAAGAGTAAAGGAAGGGAGAAGGAAGTAGGAAGGTTGGAGGAGAAGAGGAGAAGTGGGGAGAAAGGGGAGGAGAGTGGTGAAGGAGAGAGAAGAGGAGAGGAATAAGAGGGAAGTAGGGAAGAGAAGAAAGGGAGAAAGAAGGTAGAGAAGAAGGAGTGTGGATACAGTCAAAGGGGAAACGGGCGAGCAACACCAAAAGTCATGTGTATGTATTTATTTCATTTTATTAAAAGTATCTTATATATAAGAATGTAAAAATAATGTATATTAACATCTGATAAATATCACGGTATATGTATGGGGGAGAGTTTGAAAAAATAAAAAAATAATTTAAAATAAAAAAATAAAAAAAAGAAATAGAGCTTTAAGGCAATGTACACACCGTACTGTATATTCAAAAGATCTCTGATAATGGTTCTCGAAGGCTCCAAGCTTAAAACAGGGATCTCTCCTACCATCCACCAACCTGTGGACCAAATGGGATGGTTTTGGATTTTGTTAGAAAGCGATTTCCTGTTTTATCAAGAATCGCCTTCCACCTCGCCCTGCACCCTCAGCATTGTCAGAGAATTCAAACCAGCAGCATCAAAGGAAGACTCGTTTTTCTGACAACTTCACCAACAAGGCATTGATTGAAACCCTGAATGGTGGGTGAGTCCCTACTTTGTGTTGTTTGCAAATGCAGAAGTGGAAATAAAAAGGAGCATTACAGCAACAGTTTTAGTATACTTTATTGTAAAAAGGGGGCTAGAATGGCTGAGAACTGCTGAGGATGGTGCTGTCTGCTATAGACCTTGACTGGGGTACTTGGTCCATTCACCGTGCTTTTGCCTCTTCACTTCCACAGGTTTTTCAATGTTCTGACCTTTTGTAAGCCATATTTTTGCTTGTGCTAAGCTAGATGGCAGCACTTAACTGTCTTTGGCTGAGCTCAGAAATCTAAGAACACACAATAAACAAGACAAGCCAGGCAAAGCTTCCGATGGTTGTGGCCACCATTTTGACTTCTGTGAGTCAAGTCTGGGGATACCTCAGATCTGGTTAGTTCTTGAATGGAAGACCCTGTAAACTCCTGAATGGGAAACTGTGAAGACAGAAAGCCTGGCAGCTACATGCCTTTGTTATGGTTCTGACAGACAGGGACAAATAAAGCAGAACTCCGAGGTTTGCAAGTTCCTCAAAGAACATCTTGATTGATTCAAAGTATTGGCATGTCAAAAGTGAAACCAAGTCTGAATAGACACATAACAATATTACTATTATTATTATTATTATTATTATTATTATTAACAATAAATAATAGTAATAGTAATAGTAGTAGTAGTAGTAATAATAATAATAATAATAATAATAATAATAATAGACAGCAGAATAGATGAGAAAGAAATGGCGAAGATAACAAAATACAAAGACCTACAAATAGAAATAGAAAGACTGTGGCAAAAGTAAGCAAGGGTAGTACCAATAGTCATAGGCTCCTTGGGTGCAATCCCAAAACAACTGGAGCACCACTTGAACACCATTGGCATTGACAAATTTTCTATTACTCAATTGCAAAAAGCAGCCTTACCAGGAACTGCTTCCATCTTGCGACGAGATCTGTAATACCATGAAACATCCACATCTGCCTATCCCAGGTCCTGGGTAAGGACTCGATAGGTAAACAAAATGCAAAATCCAGTCTGAACATCTGGCTGACTGTGCGATGATCCATACTACTACTACTACTACTACTACTACTACTACTACTAATAATAATAATAATAATAATAATAATAATAATACAAAGACCTACAAATAGAAATAGAAAGACTGTGGCAAAAGCAAGCAAGGGTAGTACCAATAGTCATAGGCTCCTTGGGTGCAATCCCAAAACAATTGGAGCACCACTTGAACATCATTGGCATTGACAAATTCCCTATTAGTCAATTGAAAGAGGCGACCTTACTAGGAACTGCTTCCATCCTGCGATGATACCTGTAATACCATCAAACATCCACATCTGCCTATCCCAGGTCCTGGGTAAGAACTCAATAGGTAGACAAAATGCCAAATCCAGTCTGAACATCTGGCTGACTGTGCGATGATCCATCAATAATAATAATAATAAAGTTGGAAGGGAACTTGGAGTTTTTCTAGTCCAACCCCCTGCTCAGGCAGGAAACCCTATACCATTTCAGACAAATGGTTAGCCAGTCTCTTCTAATCAGGTTGTTCCACTGATTTGGAGAATAGCTTGACTCCCTCTTCTTTGTGGCAGCCCCTCAGATACTGGAAGACTGCTATTATGTCCCCTGTCGTCCTTCTCTTCATTAAACTAGACATACCCAATTCCAGCAACCGTTCCTTATATGTTTTAGCCTCCAGTCCCCTAATCATCTTTGTTGCTCTTCTCTGTACTCTTTCTAGAGTTTCAACATCTTTTTTATATCGTGGTGATACAATCCCCAATATAAAGTTAAGAAATCCCTCCTCTGAGCGTATGCAAGCAACTACGTTCCCCAATATATGTTGGTAGGCTTTTCACAAAATGCCCAACCTGCAATCTCAGGAGCATCTGATGACCTTGGTTCCCACGGGAGAAAATCTGTTTAGTCTAGCAAAGCATCTGGTAAACCTCCGTCCCTTCATGCTATGTGTCAACCAAAATTGAAAAGGGAAAATGGGTGCAGCCATGCTCATTTTCAAAGTGGACAGCCTTATTGTTTCCATCTTTTCATTAGAGTAAATGGGGAGGAACGAGGCTTCAAATGGGTTAGTTAAAGAAGAAAAACCTCTCCAGTTCTTCAAATGTTTGTTGAGACAAAGAGGTATGGAAACTTTTCAAGGACATTCTAACCACTGTGAAGAACCATAGCAGATGGTTCTCAAAACAATGAGAAGGTGTTTACATGAACTAGGTGGACATCTCAGAGGTTTGGCTGGGAATAGAATAGAATAGAATAGAATAGAATAGAATAGAATAGAATAGAATAGAATAGAATAGAATAGAATAGAATAGAATAGAATAGAATAGAACTGGAAGGGACCTTGGAGGTCTTCTAGTCCACCTCCCTGCTCAAACACTTATACCATCTCAGACAGGTGAATGTTTAGTCTCTTCTTAAAAATCTGCAGTGATGGAGCGCCCACTAGTTAATTGTCCTCATTGTCAGGAAGTTTCTTATTAATTCCAGGTTACTTGTCTCTTTGATCAGTTTCCAATCATTGTTTCTCATCCTTCCCTCTGGTGCTTTGGTGAACAACCTGGCCCCTTCTGAGCAGTTCAAGGTTGACTCAGCCTTCTATCCTTCCAAGGTCAGTAAAATGAGGACCTAGATCATTGGGGACAACAGGCTGACTCTGTAAATTGCTTAGAGAGGGCAGTAAAGCACTACGAAGTGGTATACAAGTCTAAGTAGTATTGCTATTGCTATTATCTATCTATCTATGTATCTATCTACCTATTTATCTATCTATCTATGTATTTATCTATCTATCTACCTATCTATCTATCTATCTATCTATCTATCTATCTATCTATCTATCTATCTATCTATCTATCTATGTGATGGCACAATGGCTAGAATCAATTTTGCAGGCTAACTCTGCCCACTGCCAGCAGTTTGATCCTGACTGGCTCAAGGTTAACTCAACCTTCCATCCCTCCGAGGTCAGTAAAATGAGGAGCTTGATTATTGGGGGCCATATGCTCTTAAAGAGGGCTGTAAAGCACTGTAAAGTGGTATATAAGTCTAAGTGCTATTTCTATTTGTGTAATCATCAGATTTGTGGAAGAATTTTCTCCGCTGAACTTAAGGAGAATGTTGTGAATGAATGTATCTGGTATATACAAATGGTTTAGGGATTTGCATCACATTTCCAAGTCTTTTCATTTTCAAGTAAAGAAATTTTATCATGCTTTTGAATTATTTTGCTTTTTGGGAAACAAACATTGTTTTGTTTTTAGAAGAAGAAGAGAAAACAACTGTCTTGTCATGCGTCCAATAGTAATATTTTGTCTTCCTGAGATTCCACAGGTGGCCTCGTCTGTCAACTTACAGCTCAATGCAAAGTGACAACTGCCACCCAACACTGGAATGTCTAGAATGAAATGTCTGGCAATAAAATTACTTTTAAGGTTTTTTTTTATTATTATTATTAAAAGTCTGTAGCATGTCCCCCAATGCACAACTGATGTAACCCCTTTGGCCTATGCAAAAAGCTTTACTGATGCAGTCTTGCCCGTTGCAATGGGTTTATGATATCAACGTACAAAATCCTGCTGAATGGGTCAATCAAATTTCACTGGGTTGACAGGAGAGGCAGAGGGAGAGGGAATATTACAATTTTCAGAAATTGCAGTCTGCATGGATAGCAGTGAAGAACTGTAGTCGAACCTTTTTGGCAGAATCTTCAGCTAAACTGGAGGGAGGTGTTAAGAGAGGGCTAAGTTTAGAGTTCTTGTACTGTAGGAAGTAACACAAGACTGATCTTCTCCAGAATCCCTGAAGCCTTATCTGACCGTTCCAAGGAAATGCATTTAGTCAGGTGAGATTCTTATAACATAGGTGTAATAAAGCTTCTGCTTGAAGCTATTCATGAGTGGTTCTGGTAGCTTGTGTCTGAGATTAATCAGTGCAAGGACTCTAAGCTTGGCCTCCTCTCTACTGAAGTCTTCTTTCCTTTCCTTCCCTTCCTCTTTCCTTTCCTTTCCTTTCCTTCCCTTCCTCTTTCCTTTCCTTTCCTTCCCTTTCTTTCCTTTCCTTTCCTTTCCTTCCTCTTTCCTTCCTCTTTCCTTTCCTTTCCTTTCCTTTCCTTCCCTTTCCTTTCCTTTCCTTTCCTTCCATTCCCTCTCTCTGGAGGCTAAAGCATATAAGGAAAGGCTGCTGGAATTGGATCTGTCTGGTTTAATGAAGAGAAGGACGAGGGGGGAGATGATAGCAGTCTTCCAGTATCTCAGGGGCTGCCCCAAAGAAGAGGGAGTCAAGCTATTCTCCAAAGAGCCTGAGGGCAGGATAAGAAGCAACAGATGGGAACTAATCAAGGAGAGAATCAACTTAGAACTAAGGAGAAACTTCCTGACAGTTGGAACAATTAATGAGTGGAATAACCTGCCTCCAGAAGTGGTGAATACTCCAACACTGGAAGTTTTTAAGAAGAGACTGGACAGCCATTTGTCTGAAATGGTATAGGGTTTCCTGCCTGAGAAGGGGGTTGGACTAGATGACCTCTAAGTTCCCTTCCAACTTTATTATTATTATTATTATTATTATTACTGAAGTCTCCTTCCCTTCCCCTTCCTTCCTTTCTTTCTTTCTTTCTTTCTTTCTTTCTTTCTTTCTTTCTTTCTTTCTTTTCTTTTCTTTTCTTTTCTTTTTCTGCCTGCCTACCTGCCTGCCTGCTTGCCTTCCATAATATGGGAAATCATTTTTGAAAAAGGTGGGGGAAAAAGACGATCTTATCCCATGCCACACACATAACAGAGTAACACAAGAAACATTTCAATGGAAAATGTCATGCCTCTTTGTAGTAAGAGGAAGCCACCCAGAGAAATAAATACAAAACTAATTGCTCTTTTTGTTCCACTTACAATTGTTATAGCTGTGGTCCCCATCAACACCCTTGAAAAATGAAAATTAAAATGGTTTGTGTATGTGGGTATGGTGTAAATAAGTGTGAAGGAAGGAAGGAGAAAGAAAGACAGAAAGAGAAAGAAAGAAAGGAAGAAAGAAAGAAAGAAAGAGAGAGAGAGAGAGAGAGAGAGAGAGAGAGAGAGAGAGAGAGAGAGAATAAGAGAGTTGGAAGGGACTTGAAGGTCTTCTAGTGATCTAGTCCAACTAGACTAAAATGGTAGATGTGGATGTGGATATAGTTGGTGTAAATAAATATGCCTGAAGAAAGAAAGAAAGAAAGGAAGGAAGGAAGGAAGGAAGGAAGGAAGGAAGGAAGGAAGGAAGGAAGGAAAGAAAGGGAAAAAAATATCTGTGAAGAATCAGGAGATTTGGTTGTATCATTCTCAGAGATAAGGTCCATTTGGAGAAGGAGGAAGAGGAAGAGGAGGCAGAGATCAACCAAGAAGGGGCAGAGATTTCAGATTTAGAACTGCTAAAGAACAGACAAAATTGTTTTCTAGCCAAAAGAGGCAACAGAGCAGCCCTGGGAACAATGTCCCTTTTCTGCTTCCCTTGCTGCTCACAAACTTCCTTGAAAAAAAAAAGCTATTTTATAGTATAATAAAAAAGGAGGAATCTAGAAGCTGGAACATTACAAGGAAAAGTGCAAGCGCCTCACATATTTATTTGCAATGATATTTTCAGATTCCTAAAAAGTTCTCTTTGGGATGATATAACCCATACTGGAGGAAGAGGTTGTGTGTGTATGGGGGGGGGGTTGTTTTGTTTTCGTCTAAATCAGCACTTTGTCACTGCCTGCATCCACACTGCACCAAAGATATTGTGAGTAAAATTAAGCCAATGTTCCTATGCTGATCTATGAGCCTAGGAAAGATTGATTTGGTTTGATTTTATGCCAACCTTCAAAGTGTGCTATCCAAAATGCTTGGCCTTATCACGCCATATGACAAGTTACCTTCAGATATGGCGTGGCATTAGAGAGCCAGTCTATTCTCCAAAACTATCTGAAGGCAGGGCAAGAAGCAATGGATGGAAACTAATCAAGGGGAGAAGCAATCTAGAACTAAGGAGAAACTTCCTGACAGTGTGGACAATTAACCAGTGGAAGGACTTGCCTCCGGAAGTTGGAGTGATCCTTCACTGGTGGCTTTTAAGAAGACCACATGACTAGAAGACCTCCAAGGCCCAGTGGTGGAATTCAAATATGTGAACAACTGGTTCTCTGTGGTGGATGCCACTTCCAGAAGTCCATTCTGGGCCTGGGCAACAAAAAAATTAGCTACCAGTTCTGCTGAAGTGGTGCGAACTGGCTGAATCCCACCACTGCCAAGGCCCCTTCCATTTCTGAGAGTCTGTTAAATCCAGAAACAGTTAGAACAGTGGTTCTCAACCTGTGGATCGGGACTCCATTTGGGGTCGAACAACCATTTCACGGGGGGGGGGTCGCCAAACAACGCAGTCCGCCATTTTTTCCCCCTTTTCCTTAGCTGTGCTACTCCCTTTTATTCTATTGGCTTTTGAAAGCCAATAGAACAGACTCTCTTGAATAGAGTCTTATTGGCTTTCAAAAGCCAATAGGAATTATCCAGGCTGTCTCTGCCCTGCTGAGCCCGCCAAAAGTCCCATTCTGCAAACGGTGCTGCAACAGTTGAGTAGTCCTCGACTTACGACCGGCTGGGGGTCGTGACATTAAAAAGGTTGAGAACCACTGAGCTAGAAGGTTATTTCAGCTGCAAGTGTGAGGGACACTTTAGAATGGACTTTAAGTCAAAGGACATGCCTGAGAACTTTGAAAGTGAGATAAGAAAGGATCTAGACAAAATGCGTCAATTGTTAAAAAAAAAATGAGTAGATTGCAAGGGTGACTCCAAGATATAATTTTATCATATTTTGTCTGTATTTTAAATTACTGTATATTTTAACTTCATTTTAGACTGTGTTTTACTCCAATTTCATTTTAAGTCGTATTTTACTCTACTTCCATTTTAAACTGTATTTTATCAAATTTCATTTTAAATTGCTTTTATCAAACTTTAGTAATAATTTGTTGCTGGAACTTTGCACTTTGATAGGGCCCAAGGGCTAATCAATAAAGATTTATTATAAAAAAAAATGACTTTAAATTCCCATGCTTTACTTTTGTGCTTTCTTAGATGGCACCCACAGCTTGTGTTTCCCATCCAAGCACAAGCTATGCTTCCATCACATGTCTCTAAGCAAAAGCCTAGGTAGAGTGTGATGTGAAACACACAGCGACTTCACTGACATGAAGGAAATGCCAAAACATTGTAATGGAAAGAGCTGTCAATTATCTTTAATTGGTTTTGCAATTTGCTATTACACTCTGTTTGGGTGAGGAAAGAATTGATGGCTGGTTTTGCAAAGCTTTTAGATTCCCATCAAGTCTTTCAGATCAATGGCAGAAGGCCGGATGATACGACAGATTATGGGGTTGCATTGCTCGTAAAATAATTGGTGAAAGTTACCTCTTTCTTCATCAGGAACTGTTAAAGTTAAGTGAGAGAAGGAGAGAAACCAGTTAAGTGAAGGTAAGAAAAAGAGACTTCTAATCCTTGCTCAATGTTCTCCTCTTCAAGTGGGACCCTAAAAGTGCTTTTTCAGAAGACAATTGGACTTTCTTGTTTTCCTTTGAAAATGTTTTGCTTCTCATCCAAGAAGCTTCTTCAGCTCTGACTGGATGGTAGGGAGTGGAAGGATTGATGCTCCTTGCAGTCAGCTGGTCATTTGCATTCTTTCAGAGAGTCGTTGAGACCACTTGGAGATTGATCTGTGTCCTCAGGGTCACCTGAGTAATGCAAATGCAGCATTGTTGCTACTTTGTCATACCACTGCTTGTAGTCAGTCTGGGTGATCTCCTTGCAGCAACTTACCAGGTGGTCCACTGTTTCTTCAGTTTCACTTATTGTCTGTTGCTGTCTTCTCAATTTTGGCTTTGTATGCATTTGTCCTTAAGGCTGGGTCTTGTGCAGCCAGAATTAGTCCCTAGGTCTCTTTATTTAACTTTCATGCCAGGTCTTGTTATTATCTACTTTCCCTGCTATTTTTTTTTTAAATGTACAGGCCTTGTAATACTTTGTCTTCCCATGACTCCATTATGTTCTTCATTTGGTCCTTCTTGTAGGCCAATTTGGTCTCTCCAGTAGTCAGAAAGCCTTCATGGTATATTTAGGAGGAGGAGGAGGAGGAGGAAGGAAGGAAGGAGAAGGAGAAGGAGAAGGAGAAGGAGAAGGAGAAGGAGAAGAAGAAGAAGAAGAAGAAGAAGAAGAAGAAGAAGAAGAAGAAGAAGAAGAAGAAGAAGAAGAAGAAGAAGAAGAAGAAGAAGAAGAAGAAGAAGAAGAAGAAGAAGAAGAAGAAGAAGAAGAAGAGGAATTGTATAATAACCAATCCAAGTAACAGTTGAGCCCAGAGGCATTGTTAATCCAAGCATTCTTGGAAGAATATTCCAAGGATGGTGATACTATTGCTGAGAAGGCTTAATTCTTGGCCATCAGATTTTCAGGTGGATTTATGAGTAGAACTGTAACCAGGGTCTACACAGCTGAATTTAGTGTATGATGCTGGGTCGAGTCCATGTTCCAACCAGTTAAAAAAGCATATGGCAGATAATGGGAAAGAATTCCATTATTTAGATAAGATGGAGAGTTTAGAGTTTATTTATTTATGACACTTATATGCCGCTTTAAGTGCAAGCACTCTCTAAGCGGTGTACACCAGTAAGCAATGTATATATATTTACATTGCCCCCAACAATCTGGGTCCTCATTTTACCTACCTTGGAAGGATGGAAGGCTGAGTCAACCTTGAGCCGGTGAGATTTGAACCGCTGACCTGCTGAACACAGTCAGCTAAAGTGGCCTGCAGTACTGCACTCTAACTGCTGCGCCACCTCGACTTAAAGTTATCATGAAAACCACTTGTTTATAGCCTCAAGTAGAAGCTTTATTGATAGTCACCTTAATTACAAGACTGACTGCATTCCCTTGGGAATGGTCAGATAAGGCTTCTGGGGAAGGTCAGCCTCGAGTCTCATCCTGCAGTGCAAAAACTCTAAACTTAGTTCTGTCTTAACACTTCCCCTCAATTCTAGCTGGAGATTCCACCCAAGGAAGGAAAGAAGAAGAACAGATGAAAAGGAAGGGAGAGAGGGGGAGAGAAGAAGGAAGGAAAGAAGGAAGGAAGGAAGGAAGGAAGGAAGGAAGGAAGGAAGGAAGGAAGGAAGGAAGGAAGGAAGGAAGGAAGGAAGGAAGGAAGGGGAAGAGAAGGGAAGGGAAGGGAAGGAAAGGAAAGGAAAGGAAAGGGAAGGAAAGGAAAGGAAAACTTCAGTAGAGAGGGAATGGAAGGAAAGGGAAGGAAAGGAAAGGAAAGGAAAGGAAAGGAAGACTTCAGTAGAGAGGGAATGGAAGGAAAGGAAAGGAAAGGAAAGAAAGACGCTGCAGTTTCATTGGTTCCCTAATGATTGTTTTATTCGTAAGAGGAAAAAAAAGGAACGATGCTTAACATTGTGTATGACGCTTCTACATCCCATCCTCCTTCTTTTTTCCCTTTCTTTTACCTCGAGCAGATTTCATTTTACTTTCCATGAATAAATATTCCTTTCTATGCTAATTGGTTTTTAATTATTCTGATCTTCGCTTTGTTTTTCATTCATATGTTAGGCTTTTGTTCTTGGTCTCTGAGTTTCTGACCTCCCTGTGTGTTTGGGGCATATGAACCCCCACTTAAACATAGGATGATAATTCCAATGTGTGAATTGTTTCGTCTTAAAAAATATCAATCAAATGAACAGCTTTTTTTTTAAAAAAGGGGGGGGGCTTTCACCTATTCTATCTTTCTCTCCCCCCCCTTTTAAATATAATTCATTCTAGGATTAAATAGACACACACACACACACACACACACACACACACACACACATACACACACATCCACACATACAGGAAAACTCTCAATTAAAAAGACTACTAGGTGAAATGTGTTTCATTTGGCTTTTTCCCTGATAACCTAGCAACGTGAATGTGTGCAGCCAGACAGCTGTGGACAGGCAGATTTGCAGAAAACAAAGGGCAAAGCTTTGGCAAAAAGTTGCGTTTTGAGTTGCCAAAATTGTCAAAAAGAAGCACAAGGCCCTTCAAAAGTCTTTACACTTGGCTTTGCATTCAGAGCCAGCTTTACGTAGAAACCTGCATGTATAATTTCGCTGCAGCTGGCACTGAAAAGCAAATATGTATGTGAAATATCAAAAACTGTATGGAACATTATTCCAGGAAGAGAATCTGAAGGTGTCACCATTAGGGAGAGATGACTGTCACGTGAAGTATTAATACCACTCTTCAATGCCTTAGTAAGGCCACACTTGGAATACTGCATCCAGTTTTGGTCACCACGATGTAAAAAAGATGTTGAGACTCTAGAAAGAGTACAGAGAAGAGCAACAAACATGATTAGGGGACTGGAGGCTAAAACATATAAGGAACGGTTGCTAGAATTGGGTATGTCTAGTTTAACGAAGAGAAGGATGAGGGGGGACATGATAGCAGTATTCCAATATCTCAGGGGCTGCCCCAAAGAAGAGGGAGTCAAGCTATTCTCCAAAGCACCTGAAGGCAGGACGAGAAGCAATGTGTGGAAACTAACCAAGGAGAGAAGCAACCTAAAACTAACGAGAAACTTCCTGACAGTGAGAACAATTAATCAGTGGAACAGCCTGCCTCCAGAAGCAGTAAATGCTCCAACACTGGAAGTTTTTAAGAAGAGACTGGACAGCCATTTGTCCGAAATGGTGCAGGGTTTCCTGCCTGAGCAGGGGGTTGGACTAGATGACCTCCAAGGTCCCTTCCAACTTTACTACTATTACTAATTACCTCATGTATTACTAGATCTTCTGAACTGGGAGTTTACAACACAGTCCTTCCATCAGATCCAAAAAGGCCCCATGCCCATTTGTACTGTGCAGTTGATCCTGAGGGCAAAGATAAACCTCCAACAACTCTCAGAAAGAGCACTAACGACCAGATGACTGTCAGGAATAGTAGATCTTCCCGTCCTGAGAACTGAAGAAGCTTCTTGGATGAGAAGTGAAACGTCTTCAAGGAAAAATAAAGGAAGTCCAGTTGCCTCTTGGAAGAAAAAGCACCTCTGGGGCAACCATGACCGGGATGATTGAGAATCTCCATAGACATGGAAGTTCAATCGTATGATGGATGCTGAGGGAGCTAGGTATGCCCAGCTTATCAAAGAGAAGGACTGGAGGCAGCGGGACATGATAACTGTCTTCCAGGACATGAGGGGTTGTCACAGAGAAAAGGAGATTATTCTCTGAAGGCCCTGAGGCAGTGGTGGGATTCAGCTGGTTTGCACCAGTTCGGGAGAACTGGTAGCTAAATTGACCTGAATTCAGTGAACCGGCTGGCTTCTGGAAGTCTAGTGTAGGCCTCAGAGGCCTCCCGGGCCTAGAACGGCCCATCGGAAGTGCATGGATACCACTACTGGAAGTCCGTTCTAGGCATCGGAGGCCTGGAGGAGGCTTCCCAGGCTTAGAATGGCCCACCGGAAGTGCGTTGATGCCACTTCCAGAAGTCTGTTCTAGGCATCAGAGGCCTCCCAGGCCTAGAATGGCCAACCGGAAGTGCATGGATACCACTTCCAGAAGTCTGTTCTAGGCATCGGAGGCCTCCCAGGCCTAGAATGGCCCACTGGAAGTGCATGGATACCACTTCCAGAAGTCTGTTCTAGGCATCGGAGGCCTCCCAGGCCTAGAATGGCCCACTGGAAGTGCATGGATACCACTTCCAGAAGTCTGTTCTAGGCATCGGAGGCCTGGAGGAGGCCTCCCAGACCTAGAAGATCCCACCAGAAGTGCATGATGCCACTTCCAGAAATCCATTCTAGGCATCGGAGGCCCAAGCCGGCATCATATAACAGAACCGGTTGTTCAGGTATTTGAATCCCACCACTGCCCTGAGGACAGGAGAAAAAGTAACGATTGTAAGCTTGTTAAGGAGAGTTACAACCTAGAAAGAAGGAGAATTTTTCTGACAGGTGAGAACAATTAATCAGCTTGACTCCCAGAGTTGTAGGTGCTCCATCACTGGAGGTTTTCAAGAAGAGACTGGACAACCATTTGACCGGAATGGTATGAGGTCTCCCGTCTTGAGCAGGAGGTTGGACTAGAAGACCTCCAAGGTCCCTTCCAACCTTATTATTCTATGTTCTGTTTTGCCCTTCTTTTCCAAACTCATGGCAAAATTTAACCTTCAGTTAGTTCCCCCATACCACAACATTGTTCTGTAAAAGAATGGAGGCCTTTGAGCTATGGTGCTGGAGAAGACTCCCGTGAGTCCCCTGGACTGCAAAGGTGATCAAATTGGTCAGTCCTAGAGGAGATCAACCCTGACTGCTCTTTAGAAGGCCAGATCCTGAAGTTGAAACTCAAGTACTTTGGCCACCTAATGAGAAGGAAGGACTCACTGGAGAAGAGCCTAATGCTGGCAAAGATGGAGGGCAATAGAAGAAGGGGATGACATAGAATGAGGTGGCTGGATGGAGTCACTGATGCAGTAAGCATGAACTTAAATAGAGAACAGGAGGACAGGAAGGCCTGGAGGAACGTTGTCCATGGGGTCACAATGGGTTGGACACAACATTGCAACTAACAACAACAACAAATACAGTGGCACAGAAGTGGTATCCATGCACTTCCAGTGGGCCATTCTAGGCCTGGGAGGCGTCCATGAAAAAGGGGGGAAGAACACAATCCCAAAGAAAATAAATTACCAACAACAATTTTCCAAGTCTCCACCTGATGGAAGGAGAAAAATGAAGGAAAGGTTAACGCTCATTCACCTTAATTTATCATCTTCATCATTTAATCCCTGCAGGGAGGAGTGAAGGATGTTTCACCTCCTGTCTCCAATTTCCCATCGCCCAGTAACTACTACGAATTATTTCCTGACTGATCAGAAAGGTGGCTTATACATTAATGTAGAAGCCTGGATGTGCTTTGACAATAAGTCAATGATTCTTTTTGACATCACTTTTCATAGGTCCAAAGAGGTGATTGTGGGATGATACTTTTTAATGGGATATAGTTATAAATGACCCGGATTTTATGACAAAGGTCAGGGATATTGATGATTAGGGGAAGGAAGATAATTTGGCTGATGTAGGAGGAGGGAACTTGCAGGATTTATGCAGTGCTTTTTTTGTAAAAAAAAAAAAAAAAAAAAGTGCTGGAACTCACACACGTTATACAACCCGCCTTGCCTACTCTACAAGGTTCCGTCCAAAAAAGGTGCCGGAACTCCGTTCTGGGTGTTCTATGACAAAAAAAAGCCCTGGATTTATTATTGAGCCTTGTTTATCTCTTTCTCTCCTTCCCCCACCTCCCTTTCCCCCCTTCTGGAGTCAGACAGTTTTTCCCTCATGAATGTTGATATTTGCAGTCTGCCCAACCTCAGAAATGATATCATGTTATAATAGGCTACAGACCTGATATAAATTACTCGACACTAGAGTTAAGAAATTTTGGACTGCAATAATCCAGATGCCCAGCAGAGGGCAACATTCGAGTGCTGTTGCCCTCTAGTGGTCATCCAGATTATTGCAGCCAAAAGTCTTCTGCTTTATTGCATCCTGGAAAATAGTGTTCTGTGTGTTTGTGTATAGTGTTTTGCTTTCTAAAAGTAAGGTTTCTTGAACCCACCCTGTCCCTAACCCTAAAACTAGGGCTTATTTTTGAGGTAGGGCTTATATTAGAGCCACCCCAAAAAATCAAGCTAGGGCTTATTATTGGTGTAGGCCAGGGGTAGGCAACCTTGGCTGTTTTAAGACTCGTGGACTTCAACTCCCAGAATCCCTGAGCCAGCCATGCTGAGGGGAAAGGGAGAGGTTTCCAAGCTGAGGCATGCTGGCTCAGGAATTCTGGGAGTTGAAGTCCACGAGTCATAATAGAGCCAAGGTTGCCTATCCCTGTCCTAGGACAAAGATTAAGAGCAGGAGTCTTCAAATTGCCCCTTTTATGACTGGCGGACTTCAACTCCCAGAATTCCTGAGCCAGCATGGCTCAGCTTGGAAACCTCTCCCCTTCCTCTCAACATAGCTGGCTCAGGAATTCTGGGAGTTGAAGTCCACCAGTCATAAAAGAGCCAAGGTTGCCTACCCCTTGTGTAGACCTTACTTTTGGGGAAACACGCTAGTAGTAAAAAGTTTACTCAGTTTTTTTTAAATTCTCCTCTGCTAATTTCCCACAGAGATTACATGGCTATCAGAAACCATTAAAGGAAGGTGAACAATGCTGGGGAGGTGCCAAGGCAACAAACAAGAGGGCCTTCAGAATCCCTGTAACGGCCTTGTCACAAAATCAATGTGCACCCTGCAAGAATTTCACCCAAATTCTTTCTTCTTGGGAAGGAATTTCAAAAAGCAATTGCTCTTTCATCAAGTTAAATGAGAGGTGGTTGATTGGTTTGCTTATTTCTCAAAGACGCGTTAGCTTTGTCGTGTTGTTAGCCCCAAATGTATTCCTCTTCATTTTTAAACAAACTTAACTTTAAAAAAAAAAAGGCACGCGATCCATCAGATAACATAATGTATCACTTGAATAATTTATCGCTGGAGGGTTTCCGTCTTCTACACAACCGTCGCTTGTAATGTTTACTTAAACAATGGCTCTCGACAAAACACTTAGAATCACTTAGCATAGAATCCCTGAACGGTTCGAATTAGAAAACTTGAATTGTTTTCATTTTATTGTGCTAAAGGTAGCAAGCAAAAACAGGAGGAGGGACAATGGAACAGACGGGGGAGGGATAAGAATTCTCGTTCCTCTTCTTCCACCCCCAATTAGTTTTTATTTTTTTTTTTGTTTCTTTGTTTAGGACATTCAATCCAATCGAGTAACAACTTTTGAAAAAACAACGTCAACGCTGATAACATCGGATGTTTTTGCTTTGATGACAGTTGGAGATGCAACCATTTTTTTCTTAAGTTTTACTCTTAAGAGTTTGAGTTTGAGTTCGTGTTAGACTTAGAGTTAAAGTTAGAGTTAGAGTTAGATGATGCTGGGGGGAAGAATGTGCATGAGGGTTTAGCTAGACATAACAATACTGGACCTAGTGTGTGAACCAAGGTTATTGAAATAAGAGATGTTAAGAAATGGCGGGTTGGAGAACGGGAGGGAAAGCCTGCATTTCAAACTAATTGGAGAATGTGATTCATGACTGTTATTTGGAGGAGGAAATTGTGCTTTGATACTATGTGCTCAAGGGGAGTTTTTTGCTTCGATTATGTTAGTGCCGATGCTATGCTTCTCTAATAAAGATTCTTTAAGGTAAACAATGCCTCAAAGTTCTTTGAAGAGTTTCATCTGTCGGAACCATGACAACAACACATGATTTCCATGTATCAGCAAGGCTTATATCTTTTAAATCACATCCAGAAAACTAAGAGCTAATTTAGTGTAGTTGTTAAGGCATCAGGCTAGAAATTGGGTGACTGGGAGTTTGAGTCCTGCCTTAGGCATGAGAGTCAGCTGGGTGACTTTGGGCCAATCACAACGAGACTGTGAGTTCTAGTCCTGCCTTAGGCATGAAAGTCAGCTGAGTGACTTTGATCTGAACACCTGGAGATGGTGAGTTCTAGTCCTGCCTTAGGTGCCAAAACTGGCTGGGTAACTTTGGATTAATCACTAATAGACTATGAGTTCTAGTCCCTGCCTTAGGCATGAAAGCCAACTGGGTGACTTTAGGCCAATCACAAGGAGAGCGTTAGTTCTAGTGCTGCTTTAGGCACAAAAGTTAATTGGGTGACTTTGGGCCAATCCCCAGAAGATTGAGAGTTCTAGCCCCACCTAGGGCACAAAGCCAACCGAATGACCTTGGGCCAGTCCCTTTCTCTCAGCCCCAGGAAGGAGGCAATGGCAAACCACTTCTGAAAAGCCTTACCAAGAAAATTGCAGGGCCTTGTCCAAGTTGTCTCTGAGAGAACCAGACACAATTAAACACACACACACACACAAAAGCCACATAGCACAAAACGAGAAAACAATTCTGGTAGCAAGGAATTCACACATACACACTAAATGTGTTTCTTTGTTATTCTCTTGACCCATTTTGTTGCAGGTCCTACCATGAAGTACGGTTCCGTCTGGGAGCTATTGATGCAAAAGAATGGAGATTCCTGCCCCCCCCCCCCGGTTCCACAGGCAGGAATCCAAAAAATAATGGTGTTGAAATCCCCGCTGACTCTATTGAAATCTGCAGCCAGGTCAAGCAGGCAAACTGATCAGCTGAGAGATTTGAGTAAATACTCTCTGTAGATTCTGCATTACTCACTCCTGACCCAGGGAGGCTGCCAAGCATATAAGTCTGCTCCTATTTTGAATGTGGTTACAAAGTCTCACACCATCAAAAGTCATCAAGATCACATATTTGTGCCAAGTAATAGGATTTTGCTGCTGACACAAGGCTAGAAATTCTTTCTTTTCATAAAAGCAAGCTGGGCAGGTCAAATTCTGCATTCAGGGGAGGAGGAGGAGGAGGAGGAGGAGGAGGAGGAGGAGGAGGAGGAGGAAGGGGAGGGGGAAGAGGAAGAGGAAGAGGAAGAGGGGGGAAGAGGAGGAGAAGGGGTGGAACTGTGCTCTCTGAGCTCAGTTCTTTTCTTGTAAATGCATCATTACCCAACTAGATAACACCATCAGTGCGAGATGAAAGTGTGGTTTGTAGAAAGGAGGAGGATGACGACTGTGGGGTCCTTGGTTCTCTCTGAGCTTGGTTTTTTTCTTGCAGATGTTTCGTTACCCAACTAGGTAATATCATCAGTGGTAGAAGTAAGTGTGGTTTGCAGAGAGGAGGAGAAGGAGGAGGAGGAGGAGGAGGAGGAGGAGGAGGAGGAGAAGAAGAAGAAGAAGAAGAAGAAGAAGAAGAAGAAGAAGAAGAAGAAGAAGAAGAAGAAGAAGAAGAAGAAGAAGAAGAAGAAGAAGAAGAGATGATAATTTTGTTTCTCAGCCAAGAAGCTTCATCAGTTGTAATAAAAAGAGGAAGAAAGCAGGAGGAGGAAGAAAGAAGGAGGAAGAAAAAGGAGGAGGAGGAGGAGGAGGAGGAGGAGGAGGAGGAGGAGGAGGAGGAGGAGGAGGAGGAGGAGGAGGAGAAAGACATGATGATCTTTGGTACTTTCTGACTTTGATTGCTTTCTTGAAGATGTTTCATTACCCAACTAGGTAACATCATCAGTGCTAGAAGAAAGTGTGGTTTGCACAGAGGAGGAGCAGGAGAGGGAGATGGAGGGGGAGGGGGAGGAGGAGAAGGAGAAGGAGGAGGGGGAGGAGGGGGAGGAGGGGGAGGAGAAGGACATGATGATCTTTGGTACTTTCTGACTTTGATTGCTTTCTTGCAGATGTTTCATTACCCAACTAGGTAACACCATCAGTGGTAGAGCAAAATGTGGTTTGCACAGAGGAGGAGGAGGAGGAGGAGGAGGAGGAGGAGGAGGAGGAGGAGGAGGAGGAGGAGGAGGAGGAGGAGGAGAAATTTACCTAGAATTGAATGTTCTCCTTCATCCCTGATATAAGGATTGTTCTATAGAAGACCATCTCGGGCAACAGATCAGGATAAAATCTTTTTTTAAAAAATGTTCTACCAAATCTGAAGGCAGATGTACCAAGTGGGCAACTTCTCTAGGAAGGGAAGAACTTCTCCAACATTTGTCCATGTGAAGAACACCAACCGATACCACCTCTGTTCTGTGAACCGATGCCTTCTCTTAGGATGTAACTGAAGGATGAGAATCCAGGAAAATTGTGGAGTACTGAAGGCTGTATGACTTATCCTCTCCAGAAAAAGAGAACGGATAAACTTTTTCTGTCGACCTGCTAACCGAAAGATGATCAAAACACCTTTTTCCTGCTGTTCCAGGTTGCTGCAGTGTCTTTGGGTTCATCTAAATGTCCTTACACATCTTCTCTGGTGGGATGTTGGGTCAATGAAGAAACTGTCAGAAGCCAACAGGAAGCAGCCCAATCAAAGAATCACTAAGAACACCTGCACCAACGCTGACAGGGCAAGACACCAGAATATAAACTGACAGCAAACCACACTCCTTACCAGCACTGATGATAGAATAGAATAGAATAGAATAGGAATAGAATAGAATAGAACAGAACAGAACAGAACAGAACAGAACAGAATAGAATAGAATAGAATAGAATAGGATAGGATATTGGAATATAGACCAGAATAGAATAGAATAGAATAGAATAGAATAGAATAGAATAGAATAGAATAGAATAGAATAGAATAGAATAGAATAGAGTAGAAGTTGGAAGGGACCTTGGAGGTCTTCTAGTCCAGCCCACTGCTCAAATAGGAGAACCTATGCCATCTCAGACAAGTGTTTAGCCTCTTCTTAAAAATCTCTATTGATGGAGTGCCCACTTTTTCTGGAGGAAAGCTGTTCCACAGGATAATTGTCCTCACCATTAGGAAGTTTCTCCTTGATTCCAGGTTGCTTCTCTCTTTGGTCAATTTCCAACCATTGTTTCTTGTCCTGCCCTCTGGTGCTTTGGAAAATAAGTTGACCTCCTTTTGTGGCAGCCTCTCAGATACTAAAACACTGCTATCATGTCTCCCCTATTTTTTCTTTTCTTTAGACTAGCCAAACCCAAATCCCGCAGCCGTTCTTCGTATGTTTTAGTCTCCAGGCCTTGGATCATCTTAGTTGCTCTTCTCTTCCCATTCTGTCATTCTGTAATTCTGTAATATCAATTCTGAATAGCGAAACTGAAGAATTAACTTCTCCATTTCCACCCATTGTAAATCTCCTCCCTAAAACTTAAGTTGCTCTTTAAATATTTTACAGTGCAGCCAAAAGCTTGTTTACTCAAAAGAAGACACATAAGTTAGCCATTTAGTGCCAATTAACTGGCTCTATTTGATTTTAATGTTCTTGTGAAAGACCTTAGAACCAAAAGGATGTTCTAGAAACATTAGTTGAACTAAATAATTACAAATAAAGGAAACTTAGCAGTGGTTAATTGAGTTTCAATTTGCATAGCTTCCCTTCCCTCGACATTCCATTTTGCTTCCAGACTGAGAGAAAAAGACGCTCCAAAATCTGCGTTTGAAATTCTCCCAGCAATGTATTTTTTAGTATAAAGTTTAACAAAATTCCACGGTGAACCCCCAAATCTCAAATTCCAGGAATGTTTGAAGCCCACTGGGACCAAAGAGGTGACTTCAATCAATCAGAATAGAGCTGGAAGGGACTTTGGAGGTCTTCTAGTCCAACCCCTTGCTGAAGCAGGTGACTTTATACCAGTGGTGGTGAACCTTGGCTCTTTTATGACTGGTGGACTTCAACTCCCAGAATTCTTGAGCCAGCATGGGGAACTATGGCCCTTCATGACTCGTGGACTTCAACTCCCAGAATTCCTGAGCCAGCATGGCTCAGCATGGAAACCTCTCCCTTTCCCCTCAGCGTGGCTGGCTCAGGAATTCTGGGAGTTGAAGTCCACGAGTCATAAAAGAGCCGAGGTTGCCTACCCCTGCTCTATATCATTTCAGACTAGTAGACTGTCCAGTTTCTTCCTCAAAACCTCCACTGTTTCAAGCATCCACAACAAACCATGGATTCCAAAATGGATTCTCAGCCTGTGCTTATTAGAAGCACAGATTCATAGGACAGGAAAGGATCTTGGAGGTCTTCTAAATCAACCCCCTGCCCCAAAGTCCTTATACAGTTTTTCCTTGACTTACAAAGTTCATTTAGTGACCATACAAAATTACAATGGCACTGAAAAGGGTGACATGATCATTTTTCACACTTACAACCATTGCAGCATCCTGTGTGATCATGTGATTAAAATTCACATGCTTGGAAACTCATAGTTGTGGTGGTGGCAGGGTCCCAGGACCATGTGATCCCCTTTTGCAACTTTCTTACAAGAAAAGTCAATCAATCAGTCAGAATAGACATGGAAGGCATCTTGATGGTCTTCTAGTCCAGAGGTGGGCAAGCTTGGCTCTTTTATGACTCGTGGACTTCAACTCCCAGAATCCCTGAACCAGCCTACCCTTGTTCTAGTCCAGTGGTTCTCAACCTGTGGGTCGGGACCCTATTTGGGGTCGAACAACCATTTCACGGGGGTCGCCAAACAAGGTTGTCCGCCATTTTTTCCCTCTTTTCTTTGGCCATGCCCCTGGCACCCGGTGATGTATAAGTGGTTGGGGGTCACCACAACATGGGGAACTGTATTATGGGGTCGCAGCATTAGAAAGGTTGAGAACCACTGTTCTAGTCCAACCCCCTGCTTAAGCAGGAGACCCTATACCGTTTCAGACAGGTGGCTGACCAGTCTCTTCTTAAAACCTCCAGTGTTGAAGCACCCACAACTTCTGAAGGGAAGCCATTCCACTGATTAGTTTTCCTCCCTGTTGGGAAGTTACTCCTTAATTCCAGGTTGCTTCTCTCCTTGATCAGTTTCCATCCATTGTTTCTTGTCTTGCCTTCTAGTGCTTTGGAGAATAAGTTGACCCCCAGTCTTTGTGGCAACCTCTCAAATCCTGGAAGACTGTTATCACATCTCCCCTAGTCCTTCTTTTCTCTAGACTGGCCAGACCCAATTCCTGCAACCATTCTTCATATCTTTTAGTTTCCAGGCCTTTAATCCTCTTAGTTGCTCTTCTTGGCCCTTTTTCCAAAGTTTCAACATCTGCTTTGTGATGTAGTGATCAAAACTGGATGCCGTATTCCAGGTGCGGCCTTACTAAGGCTTTATAATCACAGCCATGTTGCTAAGCAAGAGAGTTGTTAAGTGAGTTTTGTCCCATTTTATGAACTTTCCTGCCACAATTGTTAAATAAACGACTCCAGTTCTTAAGTTAGTCACATAATGGTTAAGTGAATCTGGCTTTCCCCATTAGCTTTGCTTGCCAGATGGTCACAAAAGGGGAATCATATGATCCCCGAGACACCGCAACTGTCATAAGGGGACTGCAGGCTAAAAGATATTAAAGAACGGTTGCTGGAATTGGGTAGGTCTAGTTTAATGAAGAGAAGGACAAGGGGGGTCATGATAGCCATGTTCCAGTATCTCAGGGGCTGCCCCAAAGAAGAGAGAGTCAAGCTATTCTCCAAAGTGCCTGAAGGCAGGACAAGATGGAAGCTAATCAAGGAGAGAATCAACCTAGAACTAAGGAGAAACTTCCTGGCAGTGAGAACAATTAACCAGTGGAACAACCTGCCTCCAGAAGAGGTAAATGTTCCAACACTGGACATTTTTAAAAAGAGACTGGACAGGCATTTGTTCGAAATGGTATAGGGTTTCCTGCCTGAGCAGGAGGTTGGACTAGATGACCTCCAAGGTCCCTTCCAACTTTATTATTATGGATCATCGCACAGTCAGCCAGTTGTTCAGACTGGATTTGGCATTTTTGTCTACCTATCGAATCCTTCCCAAGGATCTGGGATGGGCAGATGTGGATGTTTGATGGTATTACAGATATCGTTGCAGGATGGAAGCAGTTCCTAGTAAGGCCGCCTTTTGCAATTGACTAATGGCGGATTTGTCAATGCCAATTATGGTGTTCAAGTGGTGCTCCAGTTGTTTTGGGATTTCAACCAAGGCACCAATTACTGTTGGACTAGATGACCTCCAAGGTCCCTTCCAACTTTATTATTATTATTATTATTATTATTATTATTATTATTATTACTTTACATGCCTTGGTAAGGCCACACTTGGAATACTGCATCCAGTTTTGGTCATCATGATGTAAAAAAGATGTTCAGACTCTAGAAAGAGTGCAGAGAAGAGCAACAAAGAAGATCAGGGGACTGGAAGCTAAAACATATAAGGAACGGTTGCTGGAACAACCTGCCTCCAGAAGCAGTGAATGCTCCAACACTGGAAGTTTTTAAGAAGAGACTGGACAGCCATTTGTCCAAAATGGTATAGGGTTTCCTGCCTGAGCAGGGGGTTGGACTAGATGACCTCCAAGGTCCCTTCCAACTTTATTATTATTATTATTATTATTATTATTATTATTATTATTATTAATCGGTTGGCGAGTATCTGAATTTTGATTACATGGCCACGGGGATGCCTGCACTTTGTTGAGTGCTGTTGTGACTTTGAACAGTCACTAAAGGCACTGTGGTAAGTCAAGGACTGCCTTTGATTGCATGAAAGGAAAGCTTCTGAAAGAACCCAGGTCAGTACTGATTGCATATGGAACTGGGTAGGAAATATTAACAAAGCTGAGACGAGTATCTCTCCTTGTGCAGTGTCGGTGCAAAGAACAAATTCCAGAAATTCTGAATATATTTTTCGTCCGTTGCTGTGAGATTTTGCCAGACTAAACGAGTCCATTAATGGCTGCTTGATCCTGCAATTTAAGGGACTGAGTTCATTTCCTTTACCGCTAAGCTTAAAGTGCTTAACGGCCAGAAGAATCAAAATTCTCTCACTGTCCTTTTATTAACTCCTCCGGCGTGCAGGAAGTTGAGGCTTGATAAGGGAGGTCAATGTAATTGGAATATTCTTCTTGTCACATTTCAAAACTATATAAAAGCAATGCAGTTTCTCTTTACAGCTTTGTATCTGGAATGAAATAGGGTTAAGGGAGCCCTTCGTGACCTCATGGGCGTGGGCTGGGGGGGGGGTCTAACAGTTCCTGCAACAAATCAAGAGGCAAAGCCACTGGAAAGAATTGGTCAAGGAAGAGTTGAGTGGGACATCCCTTTTGGAGCTTCTTCACAAGGTTGTGAATAGCTTCTACAAAAGAAAGAAAGAAAGAAAGAAAGAAAGAAAGAAAGAAAGAAAGAAAGAAAGAAAGAAAGAAAGAAAGAGAAAAAATAAAGGAAAGAAAGAAAGAAAAATAGAGAAAGAAAGAAAGAAAAAAAGAAAGAAAGAGAAAAAATAAAGGAAAGAAAGAAAGAAAAATAGAGAAAGAAAGAAAGAAAGAAAGAGAAAAAGAAAGAAAGAAAGAAAGAGAGAGAGAGAGAGAATGAAAGAAAGACAGAGAAAAAGAAAGAAAGAAATAGAGAAAGAAAGGACAAAGAAAAAAAGAAAGAGAAAGAAACAGAAAAAAGAAAGAAAGAAATAGAGAAAGAAAAAAGACAGAAAAAAGAAAAAAAGAAATAGAGAAATAAAGACAAAGAAAAAGAAAGAAAGAAATAGAAAGAAACAGAAAAAGAAAGAAAGAAAGAAAGAAAGAAAGAAAGAAAGAAAGAAAGAAAGAAAGAAAGAAAGAAAGAAAGAAAGAAAGAAAGAAAGTGGGTCAACCTTTTCTCAAAAGCACCTGAAAGGAAGAGAAGAAGCAACGGATGGAAACTATTCAAGGAGAGAAACAACCTAGAACTAAGGAGAAACTTCCTGATAGGTAGAACAATTAACCAGTGGAAGAACCTGCCTCCAGAAGCTGTGACTGCACCAACACTGGGAGTTTTTAAGAAGAGACTGGACAGCCATTTGTCCGAAATGGTACAGTGTTTCCTGCCTGAGCAGGGGGTTGGACTAGAAGACCTCCAAGGTTCCTTTAACTCTGTTATTCTGATATCTTATTTTTTGCAGCAACCTTCTGATGCTCCTCCATCAGGAGTAAAAAATGGATTAGCCCACTGCACATGTGTTGCACAGAGCTAGAAACTGGAACAGCCAGTCAAGCCTGGGAATTAATGTGTAAGAAAGAACTTCATCAATGCAATTATATTGTCTTTTGGCTTCAATGAAAGGGTTGGATGTTCTCAATAACAGAATAACAGAGTTGGCAGGGATCTTGGAGGTCATCTAGTCCAACCCCCCTGCTCAGGCAGTAAACCCTATCCCATTTCAAACAAACAGTTGTCCAGTCTCTCCTTAAACACCTCCAGTGTTGGAGCATTCACTGCTTATGGAGGCAGGTTGTTCCACTGATGAATTGTTCTCACTGTCAAGAAACTTCTCCTTAGTTCTTGGTTGCTTCTCTTCCTGATTAATTTCCATCCATTGTTTCTTGTCCTGCCTTCAGGGGATTTGGAGAACAGGTTGACCACCTCATCTTCATGACAGCCCCTTAGATTTATTGATTTATTTAGAAAAATTAGACATTAGAACACTGTTTGGAGGCCCCTCCTGACATTGGACCACTTCTCCTTCTTGTGACATACTCTTAAGTATTTCCTTCTTTCTGGAAACCTTTAGTGCAATGGTTCTCAACCTGTGGGTCAGGACCCCATTTGGGGTCGAACGACCATTTCACAGGGGTCGCCAAACAACTCAGTCCGCCATTTTTTCCCCCTTTTCCTTAGCTGTGCTACTCCCTTTTATTCTGTTGGCTTTTGAAAGCCAATAGAATAGACTCTCTTGAATAGAGTCTAATTCTATTGGCTTTCAAAAGCCAATAGGAATTGTCCAGGCTGTCTCTGCCCTGCGGAGCCCACCAAAAATCCCATTCTGCAAACGGTGCTGCACCAGTTGAGTAGTCCTCGACTTACGACTGGTTGGGGGTCACGGCATTAAAAAGGTTGAGAACCACTGGTGTATAGTCTTTCAAAAGTTTTCTTTGCGACCTAAAAAAATAAAATAAATAAACTTTGGTTCACTGTGTAACAGTAATTCAGCAATCTGTAGCCCCAGGTCTTAAGTCTAGACAACAATAGAAGACTTTGCTCGAAGTTTATTCAGACTGGAAAATGTGGGAGGCAAGGAGGCTTCAGAAATGAGTCTCTATGCCAGTGGTTCTCAACCTTTTTAATGCCACGACCCCCAACCGGTCGTAAGTCGAGGACTTTCCCTGCACGGGAGCGCCGTGCATGCGTGGTGCCGCCCCCTGCGCCGGCCGAGGTGTAGCTGGCAAGCAGCTAAGACGGCGCAGACTGACCACTGGATGGGCCACCAGCTGGCCCAGCCCAAGGGAGGTAAGGCACCCGCCGGGCCCCATGCGCGCCAGCAACCCTCCCTGCGCCCGCCAGCCTCCCATCTCCCCCCCCCAGCCCTCTTTTACTTACATTTTTAGTAGTTGCTCAGCAGGGAGGGGTGGAAGCTTCCAGACAGCTCACCTTTGCTGCAGACAACTTGCAGCACCGTTTGCAGAATGGGACTTTTGGTGGGCTCAGCAGGACAAAGACAGCCTGGACAATTCCTATTGGCTTTTGAAAGCCAATAGAATTAGACTCTATTCAAGAGAGTCTATTCTATTGGCTTTCAAAAGCCAATAGAATAAAAGGGAGTAGCACAGCTAAGGAAAAGGGGGGAAAAATGGCAGACTGCGTTGTTTGGCGACCCCCGTGAAATGGTCATTCGACCCCAAATGGGGTCCCGACCCACAGGTTGAGAACCACTGCTCTATGCAGAGAATTCAACCTCAAGCTCACAAACACAAGCCAGAGAAACACAGAAGCTTTGTTTGACAAAGCAGATGAGCTTTTGAGAAATTTCAGAGCAGATTTTGACAGGGCACTCGGTAGAAGAACCTTTGTATCCATTTTCAAATATTTTTTTTATTGAAAAGTTTTATAAAAGTTACAATATACACTCCAAAACCCACCCACCTTAATCCCCCTCCCTCCCCCACTTCCCAGAGCTGAGTACAGGGTAACAAATACAATAATTATACTCTAACTAAAATTAACCAACTATGTAAATAACCAAGTCCATAATGCGCTTTAACTCCCCTTTAACAAAAAAAATAAACAAATTAAAATAAACATAATAATATAAACAAGTTAATATCCTAATTCTTGAATAATACAATATCCAAATTGTTAAACAATATTAATACTACTACTACTAATAAAACTAATAAAAATTCCACTATAGTAAACTATTAATAATAATACTCTAAAATTTACTCATAAAGTAAATGGAACTTTTTAGTCCCATATTTATTCTGAATATAATCTATCCATCTTCTCAAACCGAAATGAATCTTTCTTGTGAGTGATCCTTCAAGTAAGCAGAAATCTTAGCCATTTCTGCTAAATTTGACACCTTAAGCGTCCATTCTTCTATAGTAGGCAAATAATCCTTCTTCCAATATTGCCCTACTAATAACCTTGCAGCTATTATCAAATTCAACATCAAATCCATTTTCAAATTTTAACTTTCACCGCCTTAGGGTATTAGCTCCAGAAATTTTGGGTGCTCCATCACTGAGGAAATTTTTAAGAAGAGGCTAGACAGTCATTTGTCTGAAATGGTCTAGGTTCTGCTGCTTAAGTGGGGGGCTGGACTAGAAGACCTCCAAGGTCCCTTCCACTTCTATTCTTTCTATTCTATCCCAGGGAAAACTGTTGTTTGCATGATTCTGCTCTTTGTAGGTATCATAAATCATAAAAGAGCCAAGATTCTCTATCCCTGTCCTATATCATTTCAGACAAATGGTTGTCCAATGTCCTAAAAATCTCCAGTGTTGGAGCACCTATAATTTCTGGAGAGAAGTCATTCAACTGGTTAATTGTTTTAACTGTCAGGAAGTTTCTCCTTAGTTCTAGGCTGCTTCTCTCCTTAGATTAGTTTCCATCCGTTGCTTCTTCTCCTGCCTTCCGGCGCTTTGGAGAATAGCTTGACTCCCTCTTCTTTGGGGCAGCCCCTGAGATATTGGAACATTGCTATCATGTCCCCTCTCGTCCTTCTCTTCATTAAACTAGACTTACCCTATTCCAGCAACCATTCCTTGTATCTTTTAGCCTCCAGTCCCCTGATCATCTTTGTTGCTCTTCTCTGCACTCTTTCTAGAGTCTCAACATCTTTTTTACATCATGGTGACCAAAATTGGGTGCAATATTCCAAATATGGTCTTAGAGTTGAAAGAGGTCTTGAAGGTTCTCTAGTCCAACCCCATGCTGGGGGGATGGATTTGTCCAGAAACGTAGAACTTTATAAATGAAAGCTATGTGACAAATTCCAGAGATGAGCACAAGAGCTTTGGTACTCTATGGATTTATTTATTTTTTTTAAAGTGCCCACAGCTTTTCGATTTGTTTATTTGGTGACAGAGTGTAATGAAATGAGTTGCAGCAATGGCTCCCTCCTCTAATAAAGAATAACTCAGGCACTTTTTAAGCAGATAGGCTGCAGAGTTGCAGCACCAAGCAAAGAGATGGTGACAAGGAATAATGATGTGCATTTGTAAATGGATTGGCTGTCAGGAGTGGAGAGGAAAGAAAGGTATAAAATGGGGGGGGGGACCCAGTGAGGTAAACAAAATGTCTTGCAACTTCTCAAGATGAGGGAATGAGAAACTCTAAGGGAGTAAAAAAAATGTTTAATTTAGCTAGATGGATGGCAAAAATATAAATAATATGTCTCTTGCTCACTATATATAGATTTCTGTCTCTTATCTTTATTTCTTTCATTTGTATATCTATTATTGCTAACATATCCATCCATTAATCCATCCATCCATGTATCATCCTATTATTATTATCTGCCTGCCATCCATCCTTCTATCTGTCTGTCTGTCTATCTTGATATAGCTATATCTATCTATATTGATATAGCTATATCTATCTATATTGATATAGCTATATCTATCTATCTATTGTCATGGTTCCGACAGATGAAACTCTTCAAAAGAACTTTGAGGCATTCTTTACCTTAAAAAATCTTTTATTCGAGAAACAAAGTATTGGCATTACATAGTCAAAGCCAAAAACAAAATTCCCCTGCCCTGGATACAAAATATGAAAGCACAATTCCCTCCTCTAATAAACAGTCATAAATCACATTGCCCAATTAGCTTGAAGTGCAGGCTTTCTCCCCAGCTCTCTAGCCCACCAAAACTCTATCAACTTTGAGCCCAATGACCTTGGATTCCCACAGCTGAGTTATTATTGTTATGACTAGCTGGACTCTCATCCCAGCATCAACTAACTCTAGAAGCAATAGAGAAAAAAATGGCTGCATTTCTATCTATTGTCAAAGCAAGAACATCTGATGTTAGCAGCATTGACATCTATCTATCTATCTATCTATCTATCTAGATTAGACATGTCAAACTCATGACGTCACGTGATGTCGTGCTACATATCGGAACTTTTTTCCCATTGCCGGCAATGGGGTGGGCACGGTTTTGTGATGACACGTCCAGTCCGCGGGCTGGCAGTTTGACACCCCTGATCTAGATAGATAGATAGATAGATAGATAGATAGATAGAAAGATAGATAGATAGATAGATAGATAGATAGATAGCTATCTCATCTATCTATAATCTATCATCCTATCTATCTATTATTATCTACCTACCAATCTACCTACATCTACTATGTATGTATATGTGTGTGTGTGTGTGTAGTTGCTGATATACAATTTTATCTTTATTTAAAAAGCAATCAAAATAACATCACCCCACAGACAATTAATTAAGGATAAAGGCACAGTGGAATAAAGTTGTTTTCACATTTCATGAAGTGCTAGGCAGAAAAGAGCTGGAGGCACCTCCAGAAGAGAAGATCCAAATTTTTAAGACCTCAACAGTGAAGGCCAGAAAGTCAGCCCATCTCTTAGTTACTTTTTCCATAGTTTGGGCAGCAAGGAGAAATGCATGTTTCTATTTTCCATCTGCCTCAAGTTCACATCCATTCTTCAAAACTGAATAATCTACTGTACTTGATTGATTATTATACATACTCACAAATTTCTCATTAACTATACTTTCAGACTTATGTATATTTATTCCTACTTATGTACAGTATATCCTTTTTATTTATTTATCAAAGTTATATGATGCCCATCTTACCTAGAGGTGACTTTCTTGGTACCTTAAACTGTGTATTCTGCCATGATTATGCAAAACAAAAGTGAGTTTTAAATCCCCTTTTATCACAATAAATCTATTTCATATGAATATTGGCAGAGTTCCTAACCCCATATATTTAAAGTCTCTGAAAACTATAAAAAGGACAGTGGGAAAGGCAATAATATTCCCAGCTGCATCTTAGGAGGTGAAGAGAATTAATTGCGTTCCCTTAAAAAAAATACTTTAAAATTCACTTAATTCATTTAAAAAATCACTTTAAAAATGCATTTAAAATGCAAACCAGGTAAAATCTTTCAGCATCCCTGAAATAATTGTGATTTATGTAGCCTCTGAAGCCCATCTTTAACCCATAGAACAAATACCTATCTGAAATATTGGAGGTGGTGGGTAAAATAAAGTGAGAAACTAAGCCATTTTGGTTATTTATTCTGCTGATCCAGGTTGGAGATGCAGTGGGTCAAACGTTACATTCACCATGCAGCTGTTTCCCTAGGGCCATTGTTAATGGTTTGATTTACTAACTTTCGATCTATCTGTTGTTTCCTTTGTTCTAAATCTTTCCTCTACAGTCAGCATATTTATGAGGTGCCTGGAATACTAGGGAAGAAATGTTACAAAAATGCAGGCTAAATCATCTGCCAAAGCTTGAAAGTGGTATTAGGGAACAACAGAAATCTCTCTCTCTCTCTCTCTCTCTCTCTCTCTCTCTCTCCTCTCTCTCTCCCTCCCTCCCTCTTTCTCTCTCTCTCCTTCTCTCTCTCTCCCTCCCTCTCTCTCTCTCTCTCTCTCCCCTCTCTCTCTCTCTCTCTCTCCTCCCTCCCTCTCTCCTCCCTTCCCCCTCTCTCCCTCTCTCTCTCCCTCCCTCCCTCCCTTTTTCTCTCTCTCTCCCCTCCCTCCCCCCTCTCTCTCCCTCCCTCCCTCTTTCTCTCCTCCCTCCCTCCTTCTCTCTCCCTCCCTCCCTCTTTCTCCCCTCCCTCCCTCCTTCTCTCTCCCTCTCTCCCTCCTTCTCTCTCCCTCTTCCCTCTCTCTCCCTCCTCCCTCTCTCTCCTTCTCTCCTCCCCCCCCTCTCTCTCTCTCTCCCTCCCTCCCTCTCTCTCCCCCTCCATCCCTCCCTCTCTCTCCCTCCCCCTCTCTCTCCCTCCCTCCCTCCCTCCCTCCCCCCTCTCCCTCCCTCTCTCTCTCTCTCTCTCTCTGTATTGGTATTAACACTAAGCCTAGCCAAATAAATTCTTTATAACCCTTGCCAATTTAATCTCTTTCTCTCTCTCCTCTCTCCTCTCTCTTCTCTCCTATCTCCTATCTTTTATCTTCTATCATCTCTCCTATCTATCTATCTATCTATCTATCTATCTATCTATCTATCTTTTAAAAAGAGCTGGCATAGTCATACTCCACTCAGTATCAAGGATCCAGCTGTGAGGTGGTCAACACTATTAAGTATCTGGGGGTGCAGATAAGTAACAATCTGAATTGGTCTCTTCATACCTCATCCTTAGTGAAGCATGCAAACCAGTGTCTGCATTTCCTGTGTCTGCTGAGGAGAGCACATCTTTCTCCTTCTGTCCTGGCCACTTTTTACAGAGGCACGATGGAGAGCATTTTAACAAACTACATCATTATGTAGTTTGGTGGCAGCCATGCCTCAGCTAGAAAATCCATACAGAGAGTGATGAGGACAGCCGAGAAGATCATAGGAAGCTCGCTCCCTGGTAGTCAGGATGCTGCTTAGAAGCGCTATGTCCTTAGAGCTCAAAGCATTGATAGAGACCCCACACACCCACTTCACGGTCTGTTTCTGTTGGTCCCCTCTGGCAGGAGGTTTTGAAGTATTTATAGCAGGACTGCCCGATTGTGTAATAGCTTTGTTTCCTATGCCATCCGTCTGTTAAATTCACAAGATTTGTTTTTCTTGCCAGGCACATGTATACATAACCCGAAGTAGACTGTGTTGTTTCTCTGTGTCATATAATATATGGGGGTTTATGCATAATTCTGTGTTTATTTATTTATTGTTGTCATATTTATGTGGTGTATATCAGAGGTGGTGACCCTTTGATAGCTGTATGCAATGAAATTTCATTTTAATGTATGCTAATTAGTGTACATTCAAAGTGACAATATAATTATTCTATTATTCTATCATCTATCTCTCCCTCATATCTCTCTCTCTCTCCTATCTATCTATCTGTCTGTCTATCTTCATTGACTTGAAGATGCAGACACACATACTTGTGTACACAGATGCACATATCCACAAATGAAACAAGTATTTTTGTCATTTCACTAAATAATCAATTGCAAAAGGGAAATTTCACTTGGAAAACTTACATCTTGCAATGAGACCTTTCATATTATGAAACATCAATATCTGCCTATCCCAGGTTGGACAAACAGCCATGAAAGCCAGCTAGGTTACTTTGGGCCAATAACCAGGAGACTGTGAGTTCTAGCCCTTCCTATGGCATGAAAGACAGTTGCATAACTTTGGACCAACCATCTGGAGATGTTGAGTTCTAGTCCAGGGGTCTTCACACTTGGCCCTTTTATGACTTGTGGACTTCAACTCCCAGAATTCCTCAGCTGGAATTCTGGGAGTTGAAGTCCACAAGTCATAAAAGGGCCAGGTTTGAAGACATCTGTTCCAGTCCCATCTTAGGTACAAAAGCTAGATGGGTAACTTTGGGTTACCCATCCTACCCCATAGGAGTTTTGTGTGGAAAATAGTGTGGAAAGAAAAATCATCAAGTCCAGTCCAAGCTGCAAATAAATAAAATGGAGGCTAAGATACTGGAAATGAAAATGGAAGCTGGCTGTTTGGGAAGAAGGTTCTTGTTTATTTAGTTGCCAGAAACTTCAGTGGCACAGCATGTTTTCGGGATGGCTGACAAAATGGAGTTGGGATAGGTGGGCTTTTATACCTTCTTTCGGATTTTGTGTTTGGAATGCTCTGGGTGTGTGTGCAATGAGGTGGGGTTTTGTGTCTTTTGCTAGAAGGTGTAGAATTAATCCTACTAAAAGTCATGTTCCTGTCCTTGGAGCCTTTGTTTTTCTAATCCCATCAGCTCCAGCCTTCCTGCCCCAGTTTAATAATAATAATAATAAATTATTATTATAATTTATTATAATATATTATAATAAATGCATATAAAGTCAAAATTGAGAAGACAGCAACAGACAGTAAGTGCCGCCTATGCAAAGAAGCTGAAGAAACAGTGGACCACTTGGTAAGCTGTTGCAAGAAGATTGCACAGAATGACTACAAGCAGCGGCATGACAAAGTAGCAACAATGGTGCATTGGAAGATCTGCAAAAAATATCATTTGCCTGTAAACAAAAACTGGTGGGATCATAAAATAGAGAAAGTCATAGAAAATGATAAAATTAAACTGCTCTGGGACTTCGGAATTCAAATGGGGTCCTGACCCACAGGTTGAGAACCACTGTTCTAAAGGAATACGTTTTCTGCAAGAGAATTAGGAAATTCACAGATCCACCAGCAGGCTTCTCAGCAGATTTAGTGGTAGTTAAAAACACCACTTTCCACAACTTCATGCTATCTGAAATAACTGCAGTTTGGTTTTGCTCTTCTCTTTGGTTGGGGAGATGACAGTAAACCCCAACCACATTTATTTATGCCTCCATTTAATTTTACCTTAGATGCTCTCTACTGCCCTGCCAAGTTTATTCATTTAAATTTACGAGCAGCCAGGCATGGCTATTTTTAATGCACAGTGGATTTTTTTTCTTCTTCTTTCCATTATATTGCTTTTCTTCCTGTATCCTAAACTGTATCTTTTAATTTCTAAGCTTGCAATTGAGACTGTCTTTTATTTACTGCTTCTGCAAACCAAGGATATGAGCCAGGAAGGGAGACAGGCTGAAGTGGTTATAACCTGAGTTTTTTTCAGTACCCCAAATGAGACATTTTGTTCTTAAGCAGGAAATCGTGGAGATTATTCATGCTTGATAACAGTTCTGTCTTTATAGCTCATAAGAAACCATAGACTTCAGAACATGAGGCAGAAGATGGAGAAACAACATCAAAGACAAACTACAACAACACCAATAAATATTAGTTGAGATAGCTGGAAGAGGAAGAGCTAGGAAGAATAAAGAAAGGAGGAGGAGGAAGAGGAAGAGGAAGAGTAGGAGGGGGAGGGGGAGAAGAAGGGGGGAAGAAGAAGAAGGAGGAGGAGGAGAAAGAGAAGGAGGAGGAGGAGGAGGAGGAGGAGAAGAAGAAGGAGAAGGAGAAGGAGAAGGAGAAGGAGAAGAAGGAGGAGGAGGAGGAGGAGGAGGAGAAGAAGGAGGAGGAGAAGAAGAAGGAGGAGGAGGGGGAGTGGGAGGGGAGGGGGAGAAGAAGGGGAAGAAGAAGAAGGAGGAGGAGGGGGGAAGAGGAAGAGGAGGAGGAGGAGAAGGAGAAGTACCATAGGTTCTGTTCACCAGACTATTTGGTTGAACCTCATAGTCTCATCCAAAACAATTCAGTTCCAATAATTCATTTTCTTAAGTAGTTAATCAGAATATAGAAGAAGAAAGAGTGTAGTGGAAAAGAGGAAAAAGGGGGAAAAAACCATTGACCTCTGACTCTTTTTAGCACCGTAGAATAAGGTAATAACATGCAACCTCAAAATTTAACTTTTACATAATAATATATACTAGCCATTTCTATAACAACAAACCTGTCTAAGAAGCAAAACCAAACTCAAAAGTTTAATTTTTTTCCATCTCACTTACAAAATCCAGAAGTAGTTTCCAAGTGGAAATTCCAAGTAGATAGGGTTCTTTTTGTTTGTGAATATAAATGATGATAGTCTATAAAGATTAATAGGTAAAATAGAAATATATATTGCTTCTCAAAATAAGGGAAAATGTACAGAGGGTTAAACTGACTGCTTCATTCAAAAACAGTTCAGTTCCATGGAGGCCTTACCTAAATACTGACATTTCTGATTCAGATGTTGGGATCGGAATATCTAAATTCTGCCACTCACTGCAAGAATCCAAATGAAAGCATCTGGAATAAAAAAGTTGGAAGAGACCTTAGAGGTCTTGTAGTCTAGCCCCCTTTTCAAACAGGAAATCCTATAACATTACAGACAAGTGGTTGTCCAATCTCTTGGACAACCAATGATGGAGACCTCTGGAGGAAGACGTCCATTGATGGAGCACCACAGATTCTGGAGGCAAGTTGTTCCGCTGGTTAATTGTTTTTTCTTAATTGCAAGTTGCATCTCTCCTTGATTAGTTTCCATCCATTACTTCTTGTTCTACCTTCAGGTGCTTTGGAGAACAGCTTGACTTCCTCTTCTTTGTGGCAGCCCCTGAAATACTAGAATACTGCCATCATGTCTCCTGCAGTCCTTTTTTCCCCAGTAAACTAAATATATCCAATTCCTGCAACCGTTCTTCAGATATTTTAGCCTCCAATCCTTTAATTACTTTTGTTGCTCTTTTCTGCATTCTTTCCAGGGTTTCAACATCATTTTTTTTTTTAATCCTTGATAAGTGGCTATCTAGCAGGCATCTTAGGGCATCTGAAGAGGAACCTACATTTTTTTCTGAATCCTGGATTTAGAAAAACACGTTAATTTAGATTCTGGTCCTGGACAACTTCATACTTTTTGCTTAGAACTGCGCAGTGACCCAGTTGTAAGCCTTACTGTCCATTGCCCAACCAAAAATGGACCTCTTGGAATAGGCAGGTAGAAGCAACATGGGGAGTGGTTTGTCATCTGCTTTGTCCATGCACAGAGAAGCAAGGACAGAAACAGCTAGCTTGTTATTGTGTGAACTAATGGGCCACATTAAAGCCACCTCAAAGCTGGAGTCCTGTCGGCTTTGAAATCTCTCTCTCTCTCTCCCCACTTCAGATCAAGGCTTCACCTTCTATCTCCTCCTCTTCTCTGGCCCGTGGACTGTCTCATTACAAGGCTTAAATGAAAGAAGTTCCAAACTTTAATTGAAGGTAAATTCCCAGCAGTCAAAGCCAAGACTTGCCTTTGATAAAAAAATAAAACAGAACAACAGTCGCAGTTGAAAAAGAACAGAGACATCCTGATTAGCAATGAAAAGAACTTGACTGGGGACAAAGTACCCACGTCTGTCTTCAGAGGCGTCCTTCCCTTTCCGTTCGTCAGCCCGTCTTTAGATACCATTCAAGTCTCCACCTCAGATGTGCGAGAAGCATTTCAGGAATATTGTTCTGGCTGACATGAGTCAGCTGTGCAAAGCATACAGGCCTGTCATTTTTTTCGTGACTGCGAACAGTTAAGGGGAAAAGCCAACTGATTAAAAGGAATAAATAAAGTTTGATAGGCATTTTCATCGTCATTCGTATTCTCCCTTTTTTATATATATATGTATATATAAAAAATGTGGCTTTGGATGCTAAAAGAAGCTTTGATAAAAGCCAATATCTCAGGGGCTGCCACAAAGAAGAGGGAGTCAAGCTATTCTCCAAAGCGCCTGAAGGCAGGACAAGAAGAAACGGGTGGAAACTAATCAAGGAGAGAAGCAACCTAGAACTAAGGAAAAACTTCCTGATAGAACAATTAAGCAGTGGAACAACCTGCTTCCAGAAGTTGTAAATGCTCCAACACTGGAGGTATTTAAGAAGAGAATGGACAGCCAATTGTCTGAAATGCTATAGGGTCTCCTGTCAAGCAGAAGGTTGGACTAGAAGACCTCCAAGGTCCCTTCCAACTCTTATTTTGTTAATTAACCAGTGAAACTGCTTGCCTTCAAAGCTGTGGATGCTCCATCACTGCAGGTTTTAAAGAAGAGATTGGATAACCGTTGGTCTGAAATGGTATAGGGTTTCATGCCTGAGCAGGACTAGATGGTTGGACTAGGTGACCTCCAATATGGAACCTGGAACTAAGGAGAAACTTCCTGACAGTTAGAACAATTAACCAGTGGAAGAACCTGCCTCCAGAAGCGGTGAATGCTCCAACACTGGAAGTTTTTAAGAAGAGACTGGACAGCCATTTGTCTGAAATGGTATAGAGTTTCCTGCCTGAGCAGGGGGTTGGACTAGATGACCTCCAAGGTCCCTTCCAACTTTACTACTATTACAACTATCTGTCTGTCTGTCCATCACTCTGTCTATCCATCCAATCCATCCTCCCCTCTCTCTCCTTATTCATCTATCATCTATCTATTTCCATGTCTCCCTGGTGTACCTTCTTCCCAAGTTAAGAAATACCACCTAATGTAGACTTGCCTTGAAGAATCTCCTAGTAATTCTGATTATCCTTTACTGAAGCTTTTCTGCAATATAGAAACCCAACATTTTGTTGTTGTTTTTTTTCTCTCTCTCTCAGGATTGCATTATTTGGGTCCTTTCTAATTTGAAAGAGGGGATTCTCACTCTGCCTCTTAAAGAGATGTTAGTTCCCTCCATCAACCTCAAGCACATTGCTATATCCAACCACTCTGGAAATTTCTCTCCAATCTATATCTTCTCTTTTTAGACAAGGTGATTGAGAAGATGGATACACAAAACCTTTGAGGATCTTAGAAGAAGCAAATTATATGGGTCCCTCTCAGAAAAGTGTAGGGGTAGATTAGGAATTTGGGCTTCATTTAAAGGGATAGATGGATGGATTATTGATAAATAGATAGCTGGATGGATAGATAAAGAATTGTAGAGATAGATGAATGGATAGATAGAGAGATGGATGGGTTATTGGTAGATAATTAGATAGATAGATAGATAGATAGATAGATAGATAGATAGATAGATAGATAGAGAGAGAGATAGGGGAGGGAGGGAGAGAGAGAGAGAGAGAGAGAGAGAGAGAGAGAAAGAGAGAGAGAGAGAGGTCTCTAAGAGGTGAAATACATCTGTCCTGGTCTTAGTTTTCAGTCTTCTAATTGGCATTTGGCACCTAAAATGTCACATTGAACCATGCAAATTACTTTTATGAATAGACATGGAAATATGTATGGAGATTCTCAGTCATTCATGTCATGGTTGTCCCAAAGCTGCTTTTTCAAGAGGCAACTGGACTTTCTTGTTTTTCTTTGAAGGCGTTTCACTTCTCATCCAAGGAGCTTCTTCAGCTCTGAAGAAGAGCTCTGAAGAAGAGCTGAAAAAGCTTCTTGGATGAGAAGTGGAACATCTTCAAAGAAAAACAAGAAAGAAAGTCCAGTTGCCTCTTGAAAAAGCAGCTTTGAGAGAGACATGGAAATAGTTTGATTTCCAGTGGTCTTCTGCTCCCATTTCTCACCCTTAAGATTCCCAAATCTATTTATTTATTTATTTATGAGACTTATATACCACTTTAAGTGCAAGCACTCTCTAAGCGGTGTACACCAGTAAGCAATGTATGTATGTATATATATATATATATATATATATATATATATATATATATATATATATATATATTTTACATTGCCCCCAACAATCTGGGTCCTCATTTTACCTACCTCGGAAGGATGGAAGGCTGAGTCAACCTTGAGCCAGTGAGATTTGAACTGCTGACCTGCTGAACACAGTCAGCTAAAGTGGCCTGCAGTACTGCGCTCTAACTGCTGCGCCACCTCGGCTCAATTTTAGCCCCTTCCCTTTTGAGGTTGGCATCATATCTCCAAGCAGTTTCCTAAAGTCATTGGAAAAGTTGATGGGTCAAACGGCAGCTCTTCACCCATCACATATTGTCTACCTGTGTTGTAATAGCTGTAATAACTATTAGACTTTTCACCCATCTCTGTGTTATGGATAGATGACTAATATGGATTATGGTTACACTATGACAGTGGTAGCGAACCTATGGCATGTGTGCCAGAGACGACACTCAGAGTCCTCTCTGTGGGTACGCACGCCATTGTCCCACCAGAGTTCGCCAGAGTAGCAAGCACATGGTGTTTGGAAGCAACAGGGCAGGAAGTGAGCGAGCAAGCAGCATTGGTCCCCCGGGGATGCCCCTGAGATGGTAAGGGACTGGCCCCCACTGCCCTGGCCCCAGCTCCACTCAATCTGCCATGACCACTGCAGCCACACCTACCCAGTGGGCCACACCCCCTGCCCCACCCTGAGGGCACCACAATGCTGTTGCAGCCCTGGCACTTTGTGATAAATAAGAGGGTTTTGGGTTGCAGTTTGGGCACTTGGTCTCTAAAAGGTTCGCCATCAATGCACTATGAAGTAACTATGATCAGATGACTGCCATGTATTTGTAGCAATTATTGGCCAAAACAAAACCTCCTACCAAGTTGACGACGGCGCGATCCATGTCTTCATTGCATTATTGGGGAAACAAAGAAAATGCATGTTTGATTGACACTGCCTCTGGAGAGTGAACTGAAAAACATAGTTATTTTCTCTCCTTTTCTGATTGATCTTACAGAATGGCAAGGATGAATCTTTGTCTTTGATATGGCTATAATGGGAACAAGTTAAAATAGAAAAATCAAATTCTCTGTCAGCATGGAAAATGTCATCTGAGTTTTCATCAACTGCAGACTCCCAGAGAATTTGGCAATCGGTTTATTTTTGATTTAACATCAAATTGAGCCAAGGAGGAGGATGAATAGTACAGTTGACTATTTTTTTTTTAAACCGGCCCATTAATTTATAATTGTACAGTAATCTGAAGTATTAGGACCCGCTGCTGAGGAAGCAGATAACTGAGCTGCTTGGGTAAAGATTTTAAGTTGATCAGAGTCATTAAGTAATAGAAAAATTGCTTTTCCAAGACTAAACAAGGTAGAAAGAACCAAGTTGGATTATCTCTTCCTTACTTGTAGGGCTTGAGATGAATGGCTAGGCTAGGCAGATATATGGATGTATCTATATCAATGGATATGAAAGTTGGACCCTAAGAAAGGCTGAGCACCAAAGAATGTAGACCTTTGAACTATGGTGCTGGAGAAGACTCCTGCGAGTCCCCTGGACTGCAAGGCGATCAAACCGGTCAGTCCTGGAGGAGATCAACCCTGACTGCTCGTTAGAAGGCCAGATCTTGAAGTTGAAACTCAAGTACTTTGGTCACCTAATGAGAAGGAAGGACTCACTGGAGAAGAGCCTGATGCTGGGAAAGATGGAGGGCAATAGAAGAAGGGAACGACAGAGAATGAGATGGCTGGATGGAGTCCCTGAAGCAGTAGGCATGAGCTTAAATCGACTCCAGAAGATGGTAGAGGACAGGAAGGCCTGGAGGAACATTGTCCATGGGGTTGCAATGGGTCAGACATGACTTCGCAACTAACAACAACAACGACATTGTCTGACTACAGCAGAATAGTGGGAGGGGAGGAGAAAGATAAGGACTGTGTGGGAAGGGAACGGAAGGGAATCTTTGCCCTTCAGATTGATTGGAAAATGTGAATTATGACTGGAAAATAGGGGAGGGGAATAGCCTGGAATGTTATGTGCAAAGGAAGGGAAATTCAGATCTTGGCATCCATCCATGCTGTGCCAACACTGTGTTCATATGATTAAAGACTTTTTAGAATGAACAATGTCTGAAAGTTCTTTGAAGTGTTCCATTACTTGGAACCTTGACAGATAGATAGATAGATAGATAGATAGATAGATAGATAGATAGATAGATAGATAGATAGATAGATAGATATAGATAGACAGACAGACAGATAGATAGACAGACAGAGATAGATAGACAGACGGATGGACTGATGGGTAGATGGGTAGATGGATAGATAGATAGATAGACAGACAGACAGACAGACAGACAGACAGACAGACAGACAGACAGACAGATAGATAGATAGATAGATAGATAGATAGACAGACAGATAGATAATTGATAAATAATTAGACAGATGGATAAATAGATGATAGAGATGGATAAATGGATACAGAGATGGATGGATTATTGATAGATAATTACATAGATAGATACTACTAAAGGAGAATATTTGTAGCTCAGGATTGACATGAGGGGGACAACGGTGCTCTCTGAACGTGGTTGTTTTCTTGCAGACATTTCATTACCCAAACTAGGTAACATCATCAGTTTGGGTAATGAAATGTCTGCAAGAAAACAAGCAAGCTCAGAGAGCACTCAGTAGTTAGATGGATGGATAGATGAATAGGTGATAGATATAGAAAGATTAGATAGATAGATAGATAGATAGATAGATAGATAGATAGATAGATAGATAGATAGATAGATAGATAGATAGATAGATAGATTCCAATATTTGAGGAGCTGTGACAGGGAGGAGAGGATCAACCCGTTTTCCAAAGCACCTGAAGACCAAACAAGGAATAACAGGCGGAAACTGATCAAGGAGAGATTCAACCTAGAAATAAGGAGAAATTTTCTCAAAGTGAGAACAATCAACCAATGGAACAGTCTGCCTTCAGAAGTTGTGGGAGCTTCATCACTGGAAGCTTTCAAGATGGTATAGGTTCTCCTGCTTGAGCAGAGGACTGGACTAGAAGACCTCCAAGGTCCCCTCCAGCCCTATTCTATTCTAAGAAGAGACTGGATTGCCCTCTGTCAGAAATGGCGTCGGGTCTCCTGCTTGGGTGGGGGAGTTGGACTAAATGACCTACAAGGTCTCTTCCAACTCTTGTTATTCTGTTACGATAGCATTTCTCTATCATTTCATTGTTTGTGTTATTCTTGAAATCCCAACTTCCGAAGTGAGCTCACCAAGTAGAGATACCTGCCTGCCTGAAAGCAGCGATGACTGGAGACAATTAACACGGAGATAAAAAATATCTTTCCAAGTGTGGGTGAAAGGGAAAGGGATGTCTTTCCTTACCATCCAAGCGCGGCCAGATCTCAAGGGCTGGAGGGAAATGACTTGATCTTTGGATTGGTCCAAGAGGAGAGGAACCCTCAGGAGCTGTTGTTAAAGTCCCAGATGGTGGGGAAAACATGGTGGGAGAAACCAGGGATTCAAGCCAAAAGAGGATTCCTTGCACGGACCGAGGAAAGGTTAGTGGCAAAACTGAGCTGCAAAGTTGTGAGTGTAGAATAGAATAACAGAGTTGGAAGGAACCTTGGAGGTCTTCTAGTCCAACCCCTGCTAAGGCAGGAAACCCTATACTACTTCAGACAAATGCTTGTCCAATATCTTCTTTAAAACTTCCAGTGTTGGAGCATTCACAACTTCTGGAGGCTAGCTGTTCCACTAATTTGTTGTCCTCACTGTCAGGAAGTTTCTCCTTAATTCCAGGTTGTTTTTCTATTTGATTAGTTTCCATCTGTTGCTTCTTGTCCTGCCTTCAGGTGCTTTGGAGAATAGCTTGACTCCCTCTTCTTTGGGGCAGCCCCTGAGATATTGGAACACGGCTATCGTGTCCCCCCTCTTCCTTCTCTTCATTAAATTAGACATACCCAATTCCAGCAGCCATTCCTTATATGTTTTAGCCTCCAGTCCCCTGATCATCTTTGTTGCTCTTCTCTGCACTCTTTCCAGAGTGTCAACATCTTTTTTACATCATGGTGACCAAAACTGGATGCAGTATTCCAAGTGTGGCCTTACCAAGGCATTGAAGAGTGGTATTAATACTTCACGTGATCTTGATTCTATCCCTCTGTTACTGCAGCCTAGCACTGTGTTGGCTTTTTTGACAGCTGCAGCATAGTGCTGGCTCATATTTAAGTGATTGTTCACTAGGACTCTGAGGTCCTTCTCACAGTTACTACTATTGAGTGAGGTAGCACCTATACTGTGATCTGTGCATTTGGTTTTTCTTGCCTCAATGTAGAACCTTACTTTTTTTGTTTAGGCAAGAAAAACCAAATTTTCATTAAGAAACATGAGTATACATAGAGTGGAAAGCAAAAATAAATAAAAATAAATCAGAAAAAAATCATGGTGTCAGCTGTTCTGCACGGTAACTATTTGGGGAATGATTGATTTGTCTGCTTTGCTTTTTGTCTTTCGCTCCTTGCTACTTTTTCTTTTCTTTTGAGTGTTACTTCTAGGATCAAATTCCTGATTTACCATTTAAACCTGTGAACAACTTGGTCAGCTCCCCCTAACTCCTTTTGCAGATCCCCTTCTCTCTTTACCCCTTAGGAATCAAGGAAGAGCAATTGGTAGTGCTCTCTCTCTCTCTCTCTCTCTCTCTCTCTCTCTCTCTCTCTCTCTCTCTCTCTCTCTCTCTCTCTCTCTCTCTCTCTCTCTCCCCCCCCTCTCTCTCTCTGTAAAATAACTGTGGAGGGAAAGCTCCAGAGAGAGCAGAGGGTTTAATGAAATCATTAGAACATTGTTCTCAAATCTCATTCTCGCCCCCTTTGTTAATAGAAAAAAAAACTATTCATCAAAAGAAATTCTACAGTTTTTGCAGTGGGAGTTTCTCAACAGCTGGTAGTGAACTTGGAGGGAGGGAGGGAGGGAGGGAGGGAGGGAGGAAGGAAGGAAGGAAGGAAGGAAGGAAGGAGAAAAAACAGATGGGAAACAAGAGACAAGAAAGAGGAAGGAAGGAAGGAAGGAAGGAAGGAAGGAAGGAAGGAAGGAAGGAAGGAAGGAAGGAAGGAAGGAAGGAGAAAAGAGATGGGAGACAAGAGATAATGAGCCGAGGTGGCGCAGCAGTTAGAGTGCAGTACTGCAGGCCACTTTAGCTGACTGTGTTCAGCAGGTCAGCGGTTCAAATCTCACCGGCTCAAGGTTGACTCAGCCTTCCATCCTCCCGGGGTAGGTCAAATGAGGACCCAGATTGTTGGGGGCAATGTAAATATATATATACATTGTTTACTGGTGTACACCGCTTAGAGAGTGCTTGCACTTAAAGCGGTATATAAGTCTCATAAATAAATAAATAAAATAAGAAAGAGGAAGGAAGGAAGGAAAGAAGGAAGGAAGGAAGGAGAAAAGAGATGGGAGACAAGATATAAGAAATAGGAAGGAAGGAAAGAAGGAAAGAAGGAAAAAAGGAAGGAAGGAAGGAGAAAAGAGAGATGGGAGACAAGAGACAAGAAAGAGGAAGAAAAGAAGGAAGGAAGGAAGGAAGGAAGGAAGGAAGGAAGGAAGGAAGGAAGGAAGGAAGAAAGGAATTGAATTTTAAAGAGGAATAGCTCAAAAACATAAATTTGTAGTCATAGCTATCCTTCTTTATTCTTCTTACTTTTGAATGAAAAGATATTTCCTCCCCAACTCCTATATTTGATTTTTTTTTTTTTGAGCAAACTTCTAGTTTCTTCTCCAAGTTTCTAATGCCACTGGATAACATCAAAGATTCAGCATTACTCTCAAAGCCTATTTGCATAGGCGTGTGTGTGTATATGTGTGCATGCATGCTCACTTTTCTTTGTGACTCATGAAAACAATGCATGCATGAACCAGATGGGGGAGAGGTCTATTTGGAAGCACCCAAACACCAACTCCTACTCTGACTATAAATGTTCAATACAAATGTGGATCCGTTCTCAGTGTTATGAAAAAAAAGTACAGGACTGGGATACCACTTTTCTACAAAGATATCGATGACAACCAAAGAGATTATATGTAGCTCAGGGTTGAACTGCGAGGTCCACGGTTCCCTCTGCTCTTGGTTGTTTTCTTGCAGACGTTTCATGACCCAACTAGCTAACATCATCAGTGCTAGGAGAGAGTGGGGTTTGCTTTCTGTTTATATACAAGTGGCTTGGCCTGTCAGTGTTCATGGGAGTGGTCTTGTTCTTTCTTTGGTTTACTGTTTGTATGGTTTCTATATGAGTTGGTCGTTCAGAATCAGAACAGAGCAGGAAGGGACCTTGAAGGTCTTCTAGCCCAGCCCCCTGCTCAAGCAGGAGACCCTATACCAGTTCAGGCAAGAGACTATCCAGTCTCTTTTTGAAAATCTCCAGTGATAAAGCACTGGAGGCAAAGCTGTTCCACTGGTCAATTGTCCTCACTGTTAGGAAATTTATCCTTAATTCCAGGTTATTTCTCTCCTTGATTAGATTCCATCCATTGTTTCTTGTCTTGCCCTCTGGTGCTTTGGAAAATAAATTGACCCCTTCTTCTTTGCGGCAGCCTCTCAGATACTGGAATACTGCCTTCATGTCCCCCCTACTCCTGCCTTTCTCTAGACTAGCTTTATGAGCTTGGTAGTTTTCTTGCAGATGTTTCATGACCCAACTAGGTAGTGTCATCAGTGCTAGAAGGGAAGGAGGTGCTCTCTGTTTATATACAACTGGCTTTCCCTGTCAGTGTTGTAGGAGTATCTTGGTGGGTCCTTGATTGGGCTGTGGCTTATTGAGTTGATTGGAATAAACAGAGGGCAAATCCACTTCCTCTTTGTCCTCCTCCTCTTCTTCTTCTTCTTCTTCTTCATGTTCTCAATGGATTGGATGTGTCACTCCTCACAATTCCAAGGTAAAAGTTTGGTTTCTTTCTTTCTTTCTTTCTTTCTTTCTTTCTTTCTTTCTTTCTTTCTTTCTTTCTTTCTTTCTTTCTTCTTCTTCTTCTTCTTCTTCTTCTTCTTCTTCTTCTTCTTCTTCTTCTTCTTCTTCTTCTTCTTCTTCTTCTTCTTCTTCTTCTTCTTCTCCTCCTCCTCCTCCTCCTCCTCCTCCTCCTCCTCCTCCTCCTTCTTTTCCACTAGTCAATTGTCCTCACTGTTAATTCCAGGTTGCTTCTCTCCTTGGTTAGTTGCCATCCATTTTTTCTTGTCCTGCCCTCTGGTGCTTTGGAAAATAAATTGACCCAAGCTTGCTCTCATCACTAGGAAATTTCTCCTTAGTTCTAGATTGTTTCTCCCCTTAATTACTTTCCATCCATTGCTTCTTGCCTTGCCTTCTGGAAAATAGATTGCCCCCCCCTTCTTTGTGGCAGCCCATCAAATATCAGAAGACTGCTATCATGTCACCCCTAGTCCTTCCCTTCATTAAACATACCCAATTCCTGTAACCATTTTTTTTTAACTTCCACCCTCCTAATCATCTTTGTTGCTCTTTTCTGCTCTCTATACAGAGTCTCAACATCTTTTTATAACAGGGTGACCAAAACCGGATGCAGTATTTTAAGTGTGGTCTTACTAAGGCTTTATAAAGTGGTAGTAGTACTTCACATGATCTTGATTCTATCCCTCCGTTAATGCAGCCGAGGATTACACTGCTTCATTTGGTTGCTGACACACAATGGAGGTCTTCTAGTCCAACCTGCTGTTTGAGCAGGAGACCCTATCCCAGGGGTAGGCAACCTTGGCTCTTTTATGACTCGTGGACTTCAACTCCCAGAATTCCTGAGCCAGCCATGCTGAGGGGAAAGGGAGAAGTTTCCAAGCTGAACCATGCTGGCTCAGGAATTCTGGGAGTTGAAGTCCACGAGTCATAAAAGAGCCAAGGTGGCTCAGTCTATTAAGCCTGACAGGAGTAGATTATCAGAAACTGGTAGGCCTAGTCCACGGGTAGGCAGCCTTGGCTCTTTTATGACTGGTGGACTTCAACTCCCAGAATTCCTGAGCCAGCCACGCTGAGGGGAAAGGAAGAGGTTTCCAAGCTGAGCTGTGCTGCCTCAGGAATTCTGAGAGTTGAAGTCCATGAGTCATGAAGGGGGCCATAGTTTCCCTCATACTGGCTCAGGAATTCTGGGAGTTAAAGTCCACAAGTCATGGCCATAGTTTCCCCCATGGTGGCTCAGGAATTCTGGGAGTTGAAGTCCACGAGTCATAAAAGAGCCAAGGTTGCCTACCCCTGCCCAATGCTATTTGAGACAAACGGTTCTCTAGTTTCTTCTTGAAAGTCTCTAGAGATGGAGCACCCACAACTTCTGGAGGCAAGCTGTTCCACTGGTTAATTGTCCTCACTCTTAGGAAACTTCTCCTTGATTCTATGGTGTTTCTCTCCTTGGTTATTTTCTATCTGTTGTTTCTTGTCCTGCCTGCTGGTGCTTTGGGAAATTGTTTGAGTGGAAAACATCTTCCTGATCTAAGTGGGCCTTGCTAGAAAATCACGGGGAGACAATTACAAGTGAGTTTTCTATTATCATCAATTTCTTCTCCTCTCTTCCTCTTCCCCTTTCTGTGTCCTGAATATTTGACCCAGAGGCACATACTATGAGGGAGCAAAAAGGGGAAAGGAGCAAGTCAAATTTTGCAGGTGAAAATAGTCGTATCTCTCTATTGAATTTTGCCTCTGGTCTTCCAGACTTTTGACATGCCTTCCTGTTCTTTTTTCGGCTCTTACTTCCTTACTTTTGACTTATTCTTTGACTTGCCCTCTGGTTCAACACTGGCCTTTACCCCCAACTGTTGGCTTTATCTCTCAGTTCTGATTCCTGGGTGAAACTGTACTTTCCTAGTTCCTCTCGCCTGATGCTCAGCCCAGATTCACACAGGGACTTTTCTCATGTTGTTTTCTAAGCCGTGCCTTGCCACGCATCCACCCGGCATCACAAGTTTAAAAGGCCTTGCGTGCGTAGATGGATGCAGCAGCAAGTTTAAGCATAGTTCTTGCTTGCCCAAACTTTTAACTGACGAACCTCAGTAATAATGGGCTTTTAAAAAGGGTAGTCTAATGTGCATAAGCTTGCTTTGTAATTTAAAGCAGTGGACATGAGAGATAATCTCTTTGCATTTTATTGGACAGCCATTTGTCTGAAATGATATAGGGTTTGCTGCCTAAGCAGGGGGTTGGACTAGAAGATCTCCAAGGTCCCTTCCAACTCTGTCTATTCTATTCTATTCTATTCTATTCTATTCTATTCTATTCTATTTTATTCTATTCTATTCTATTCCATATTTTCTATTCTATTCCTATTCTATTCCTATTCTATTCTATTCTATTCTATTCTATTCTATTCTATTCCATATTTTCTATTCTATTCCTATTCCTATTCCTATTCTATTCTATTCCTATTCTATTCTATTCTATTCTATTCTATTCTATTCCATATTTTCTATTCTATTCCTATTCTATTCCTATTCCTATTCCTATTCCTATTCTATTCTATTCTATTCTATTCTATTCTATTCTATTCTATTCTATTCTATTCTATTCTATTCTATTCTATTCTATTCTATTCTATTCCATTCTATTCTATTCTATTATTCTATTCTATTCTATTCTATTCTATTCTATTCTATTCTATTCTATTCTATTCTATTCTATTCTTCTATTATTCTATTCTATTCTATTCTATTCTATTCTATTCTATTCTATTCTATTCTATTCCTATTCTATTCTATTCTATTCTATTCTATTCTATTCTATTCTATTCTATTCTATTCTATTCTATTCTATTCTATTCTATTCTTCATTATTCTATTCTATTCTATTCTATTCTATTCTATTCTATTCTATTCTATTCTATTCTATTCTATTCTATTCTATTCTATTCTATTCTATTCTATTCTATTCTATTCCATATTTTCTATTCTATTCTATTCTATTCACTCTGTTCAAATTTTATATTCTATTCTACTCTACTCTACCCTACCCTACCCTAACCTACTCTACTCTACTCTACTCTATTCACTGTGTTCAAATTCATATTCTACTCTATTCTATTCTATTCTATGCTATGCTATGCTATGCTATGCTATGCTATGCTATGCTATGCTATGCTATGCTATGCTATGCTATTCTATTCTATTCTATTCTATTCACTGTTCAAATTCATATTCTACTCTGTTCTGTTCTATTCTATTCTATTCTATTCATGAAGGAAAGATCCAACGAGAATGAAGGAGAAATTTCTTGACAGTGAGAACAATTAATCAGTGAAATGGAAGTTGTCTCCAAAAGTTGTGTGTGCTCCATCACTAGACATTTTCAAGAAGAGATTGGACATCCATTTGTTTGTAGTCATATAGAGTCTCCTGCTTTTGAGCAGTGGGTTGGGCAAGAAGACCTCCAAGGTCCCTTCCCAAAAAAATAACACAGCAGAATAATAGAATAATAGAGTTGGAAGGGACCTTGGGGATCATTTAGTCTAACCCCATGCTCAGGCAGGAAACCCTATACCATTACAGACAAATGGTTGTCCAATCTCTTCTTAAAAAGCTCCAGTGTTGGAACATTCACAGCTTCTGGAGGCAGGTTGTTCCACTGATTAATAACTCTGTTACTCTGTATTCAACTCATTTCAATTCATTTTCTTGACCCAGTCATAGGATTAAATCACAGCCTGTGCTTGAATACTACATGTGATCAAATAATGGGAGGCATTCAGCTTCTGTTCCATATAAATTTTGTTCCATTTATTCGCATGGAAAATGTTTCATTCTTCTGAATGCCTCAACATTTTATTTACAAAACTTTTTTCTTTCTTTCTTTCTTATCCAAATCGCAGTAGGCAAAACAAGAGTTTTATCATTAAGCCCTTTCCAACTTTCTTCTTAAAGCAGTGACTATTTAAATATGTGCATATATTACAGGAGAGAGAGAAAAAAAAAGCGGGGGGGGGAGAAAGAATTTATTGATTTCTCCACAAATTAAGCTGTTTGCTAATTTGCACAGATACAATTGAAACAATAAACTCAATGAGAACAACAAACTGGCTAATTAGCTTAATGATCGTTTAATTTTACATTGGGTAATGGATCTGCCTCTCTCTCTCTCTTCCCCCCCCTGCTCTCCTTTTCCTCCAGACTAATAAGATGTAAATTATAATCAAATGGTTTTTAAACTTAAAAGTATCATTTTGATGACTTTAACTGCAAACGGAAAGTATGATCTTACTACTACTTAGTTTCTGAGGGGGAAATCGCGACGGCAAATAAAACCAATTGCGGTGACTTGTGTAGGCTTATTGGCGGTAAGGGAATAATCAATGATTGAATCGAATAATTTAAGCCACCCCCAAATCGCTTTTCAAAGTCTCTGGGGTAATCTTGCCTCAAACCAGGAGTAGAACTGTACCTTCCAGACAAATATGAGTTTCTAGTGGTCCTAAACTGTTTTTTTTTTTTTTTTTTTTAATTTCTCCTTAATTCCAGGTTGCTTCTCTCCTTGATTAGTTTCCATCCATTGCTTCTTGTCTTGCCTTCTGGTGCTTTGGAAAAAGTTTGCCCCCCCCCTCTTCTTTGTGGCAACTGCTAAATACTATCACCCTAGTCCTTCTTTTCAGTAGACTAGACAAACCCAATTCCTGCAACTGTCCTTCATATGTTTTAGCCTCCAGCCCCTTAAAATCATTCTTTTTGCTCTTATTCTTATTCTTTCCAGAGTCTCAACATCTTTTTTTTAAATTATGGTGACCAGATCTGGATACAGGATGGATAGATAGATAGATAGATAGATAGATAGATAGATAGATATAGAGATAGATAGAGATAGAGAGACAGAGATAGAGATAGATATAGAGAGATAGAGATAGATAGAGAGAGAGAGAGAGAGAGAGAGATAGATAAAGAGAGAGAGAGAGAGAGAGATATGCAGACAGACAGACAGACAAACAGAGAGTCAGATAACCTTTATTGTCATTTTCACTTTTTTCTGTGGGCACAATGGCACACATTAAAAATCAAATTTAGTTGCTTCCTCTCAAAGTGTACACATACATAACACACATTTAAAACATACTATATACAACATATGTATAGACCTACACCCTTACATATAAGTAACATATAAATGTTATTCACTGTCCATCTTGAACACATAGTGGAAAGAGGAAGCTTTAGAGTTCACAAAGTCAATACTGTATGGAACAAAAGTGTGGCTGAATCTGCTTCGGATACCACGAAGCCCCCTCCTCTCACAAGGTAACAAGGAAAACAGGTCGTGAAGAGGATGTGTCGTGTCCCAGATAATCTTGCAGGCCCTGCTCAAGGAGCGCTTCTGTGCCATGTCCCGGATGGAAGGGAAGGAACTGCCAATGATCTTTTCAGCCATCCTCACCACTCTCTGCATTCCAAATATTCCAAGTGTGGTCTTGCTAAGGCTTTGTAAAAGGCAAGGCAAGGCAAGGCAAGGCAAGGCAAGGCAAGGCAAGGCAAGGCAAGGCAAGGCAAGGCAAGGCAAGATAAAATAACCATTATTGTCATTTTTTACTGTGAGCACACCGGCACAAATTAAAAATGAAATTCTGTAGAGAACAAAACTGTGATTGAATCTGGATGTTCTGCTTCGGATGCCACGAAGCCCCCTCCTTCCAGAAGGGAACAAAGAAAACAGATCATCCAAGAAGCTTCTTCAGCTCTGACTGGATGGTGGGGAACAGAAGTATTTATACTCCTTGCAGACAGCTGGTCATTTGCATTCAGGAAGAGGGCAGAAAACATCCTGCACCCAGAAGGCTCCACATCCATTTGCACCACTCAGGTGAACCTGAGGACACAGATAAGCCTCCAAGTGGCCTCAATGACTCTCTAAAAGAAGGCAATTGACCAGCTGTCTGCAACGAGTATAAATCCTTCCATTCCCCACCGTCCGGTCAGAGCGGAAGACGCTTCTTGGATGAGAAGCGAAACATCTTCAAAGAAAACCAAGGATGTGCAGTTGCCTCCTGAAAAAACACTTTTGGGACAAACATGACTTGGATGATGGAGAATCTCCATAGACACTAAGGGACAATGCTCATCTCCGTTTCTTAGCCAAGGAAGCCAGCATTGTCCAAGGACCTTTCCATGATTAGGGAATATGCTACACATGCTCGGCATACTATATTTATCTATTTATCTACTTGCATTTTCATGCTTTCAAATTACTAGGTCAGGGGTAGGCAACCTTGGCTCTTTTATGACTCATGGACTTCAACTCCCAGAACTCCTGAGCCAGCATGGCTCAGCTTGGAAACCTCTCCCTTTCCCCTCAGCATGCCTGGCTCAGGAATTCTGGGAGTTGAAGTCCATGAGTCATCAAAGAGCCAAGGCGGCCTACCCCTGGCCTAGGCCGCTTTATGACTCATGGACTTCAACTCCCAGAATTCCTGAGCCAGCATGAGGGAACTATGGCCCCCTCAGAACAGGAGAACTTAGGCCAGGGGTAAGCAACCTTGGCTCTTTTATGACTCGTGGCTTCAACTCCCAGAATTCCTGAGTCAGCATGACTCAGCTTGGAAACCTCTCCCTTTCCCCTCAGGATGGCTGGCTCAGGAATTCTGGGAGTTGAAGTCCACCAGTCATAAAAGAGCCAAGGTCGCCTACCCCTGTGCTAGGTTAGTAGGAGTGGGGGAAAGAACAGGAGCTCACATCTACATGCAGCTCTAGGGTCTTGGACCCAGCCTGTCAGCTTTCCAGTTGACAAGCTCAATAATTTTAACTATTGAACCATTGTGCCCCTTAAAGAGGCTAACTGTTGCATGATTCTGTCTGTATGTAACAGAGGTATTGTAGGTGTTGACTAGTAGATTAGCAGAATGCATCCTTGAACACCAACTAGAAGTCAAAGGACTTGATGAAAACTCCTTAATTGCACAACATATGAGTAGAGAACAACGCCAAACAGTACACAATACCCAATCAAGAATTACCAACTTAGTAAACAGCAACCTGCTCAAGGAACCACTAAGAATATTCCCAGTGACCCTGCAAGGCAAACCATTTGCATATAAGCAAAGAGCAAACCAGACATTTTTCTACCACTGATGATGTTACCTAGTCAGGTAATGGAATGCTTGCAAGAAAAAAACAAAGCTCAGAGAGCATCAGTGCCCCCGCAAGGAACATCTTTGTTGTTTTGATGGCTGTAATAAGCAAGTTGTTTCCCTCTGCCTTCCTTTGGGAGGTTAATTCAACTTCCCAGTCTATGCTAAAGCTTGGGATTATCACTTTTTAATTTAATGTTTATTGAAGCAATTTTTAACAAGATAAAAACAATGCAAGTATTTGAAAAGGAACAAGGGAAATAAGAAAAGAAAAAAAGAAAGAAAGAAAGAGAAAGAAAGAAAGAAAGAAAGAAAGAAAGAGAAAGAAAGAAAGAAAGAAAGAAAGAAAGAAAGAAAGAAAGAAAGAAAGAAAGAGAGAGAGAGAGGGAGGGAGGGAGGGAGGGAGGGAGGGAGAGAGGGAAAGAGGGAGGGAGGAGGAGGAATGAGGGAAGGAAGGAAGGGGAGGAAGGGAATGAATGAAGGAATAAATGAAGGAAGGAAGGAAGGAAAGAAGGGAAGGATGTGAAGGAAGGAAGGAAAGAAAGAAGAGGAGGATGTGAAGGAAGGAAGGAAGGAAGGGAAGGAAGGAAAGAAGGTGAGGAGGGGAAGGAGGAAGGAAGGAAGGAGAAAGAAAGAAAGAAAGAAAGAAAGAAAGGGAGGGAGGGAGGGAGGAGGAATGAGGGAAGGAAGGAAGGAAGGGGAGAAGGAGAAGGAAGGAAGGAGGAGGAAGAGAAGGAAGGAAGGAAAGAGGAGGAAGAGGAGTAGGAATGAAGGAATAATTCTGAAAGGGGTTCTAGTGGCGTAAATCTTTTTTTCTTAATTATTAATAACCAAAGAAAGAAGAAGAGGAGGGGGGGGAAGGAGGAGAAGGAGGAGAAGGGAAAGGAGAATGGAGAAAGGATGGAGAAGGGAAGGAAAGGAAAGGAAAGGAAAAGAAAGGAAAGGAAAGGAAAAGCTCTCCCAGTCTTTTTGACAGCAGATAAATACATATCCCTACAGTTACTTCATAATTTCCTTCTTTTTATGAGCTACCCTTTCTAATCCTCACATCCATAAATCACCAGTTTATTTTCTTCTTCTTTCAGGGAAAAAAAAAAAATAGGCCATCAGGGGTTTCCAGTCCCTGATAAATGTATTTGTTGATCTTCCTCTAATCAAATAAGTTAATTTTGCCATCTCTGCTCCTTCTGTCATCTTCGCCGACTGTTCCTCCTTTGTATTCTAGAAGAAAACCTTGGGATTGTTGTGACAGGTTCCCATCCAATTACTAACCGGGTCAGCTCTTGCTTAGCTTCTGAGCTCAACAGTGTCATTAGAGGGGAAGGGAACACAGGGCAAATAGCAAATAAAGGAACATTGATTCTCTCCCTGCTGATAACGTCGGTAAGTTTGAAGCAGTCTACGTTCACTGTATTTTGTTCTCTTTACATTTAGGTCACATAGGTGGATTTCTCTCTCTCTCTCTCTCTCTCTCTCTCTCTCTCTCTCTCTCTCTCTCTCTCTCTCTCTGTTTCAAATCCATGTGAAGCATGAATTGGATTCTTTTAGTAAAAACTGGGCATTGTTAAATGATAAAATGCTTTCATGAACTTGCGGGGAAAACCTCCATAAAGCTCTCCCCGAAAACATTTTGAAAATAAAGACTTTTTCCCGTGCCTCTCTCTATGTTATCTAGGAACAGAGAGAGAACAAAATATTGCGTTGTAGTTGTTTTCCCAGAATCATTAAAAAAAAAGGTCCCGGAACCACGTTTAAAAAGCTACAACAGAGAAGAAAACGGCTTTCTGATAATATTGCTTTGATAGCCTCACAAACTAGCAAAATTGCCCTAATTATGGTCCACTAGGTCTGTAAAGGGAGATCTTCTGATTTCAGCTATGTGCAGACAGAGAGAGATTGTCCTCTTTCTCATTTGTAAGAGTGACACAAACACTAATTTATAAACCACTCATCCATCTGTCAACTTTTGTAAAATCTCTAAGACAGGGGTTTTCAAACTGGGTCCTTTTATGACTTGTGGACTTCCACTCCCAGAATTCCTCAGCCAGGCATGCTGACTGAGGAATTCTGGGAGTTGAATGTCCACTCCTCTTAAAGTCTATATCAGGGGTTTTCAAACTGGGTCCTTTTATGACTTGTGGACTTCAATACCCAGAATTCCTCAGTCAACATGCCTGGCTGAGGAATTCTGAGACCCCTACATCAGGAGTCTTCAAACCTGGCCCTTTTATGACTTGAGGACTTCAACTCCCAGAATTCCTCAGCCAGGCACGCTGCTTTCACTGTTCTCACTGTCAGGAAGATTCTCCTTAGTTCTAGGTTGCTTCTCTCCTTGATTAGTTTCCATCCATTGCTTCTTGTCCTGCCTTCAGGGGCTTTGGAGAATAGGTTGACTCCCTCTTCTTTGGGGCAGCCCCTGAGATACTGGAATGCTGCTATCTTGTCCCCCCTCATCCTTCTCTTCGTTAAACTAGACATACCCAATTCCAGCAGCTGTTCCTTATATGTTTTAGCCGCCCTAATCATCTTTGTTGCTCTTCTCTGTACTCTTTCTAGAGTCTCAACATCTTTTTTACATAGTGGTGACCAAAACTGGATGCAGCATTCCAAGTGTGGCCTTGCCAAGGCATTGTAAAGTGATATTAACACTTCACAGGATCTTGATTCTATCCCTCTGTTAATGCAGCCTAGCACTGTGTTGGCCTTTTTGGCAGCTGCAGCACACAGCTGGCTCCTATTTAAGTGATTGTCTAAATAAAAAAAAACCTTTTCAAATTAGGGTTCCTTGGTGCTGTCTGAGCTTGGTTGTTTTCTTGCAGATGTTTTGTTACCCAAATTAGGTAGCATCATCAGTTCGAGCATCCTTATTAACACTCATAATGTTACCTAGTCTGGGTAATGAAATGTCTGCATTTCAACCCGGAGCTACAAATATTCTCCTTTATTACTTCCCAAGTTATAGAACACATTTCAAAAATATTTTAATTTTAGGGGTGGGCAGGTGGGTGTCCTTGGTGCTCTCTGAGCTTGCTTGTTTTCTTGTGCTGATTCACTAGCACTGATGATGTTACCTAGTTGGGTAAGGAAACGTCTGCAAGAAAGCAAGCTAGCTCAGAGAGCACCAAGGACCCCCTCATGTCAGCACTGAGCTACAAATATTATCCTTTATTGTCATTTTAATTGTATCATTTTTTCCTTCTTCCCTCCCTTTAGCCAGAGTTGCACTGCAGAATTTAGAATTGTACTCGGAGCTATTGAATCTCCCAGACAGCCATTCTCCTGGTATCAGAATTTCTGAAGAATAAATTATTTAAACATCCTAGGGATTATGTTTGTAAAGAAATAAAGTATATCCCCTTTTCCTTTATCCTTAGTATGTGAGTGTGATTATTTAATTACTTGTTTATAGATTTTCAGAATCGATTGATCTATACAGAGTTGGAAAGCACCACAAGGACCACCTACAGCAGAGGTCTACAACCTTAGCAACTTTAAGACCTGTGGACTTCAACTCACAGAATTCCTCAACCAGCCATCATGGCTGAGCAATTCTGGGAGTTGGAAGTCCACAAATCTTAAAAGTGCCAAGTTTGAAGACCCCTGATCAACAGCAACCCTTCTGCTGTGTGTAAGAACACCAAGTTAAACCATTCTTGAAGGACAGCTGTCCAGCTTTCTCTTAACAACATCCAAACTCAGATCCTCTGTACATCGACAGTTCCACAGTTGTAGAGTTATTGCCCCCAAGAACTCTTCTTCTGATATTTAAACAAAGTCTAAGCAGTTGCAACTTCATTGCTGTTGTTCACTTGCTGAAAGACAGCAGTTCTGGACTTCTGTTTCTCTAGAATTCTGAAAGTTGATAGCTGGGAGCTTAAGAGTAAAATCTATTTCCATAAAGCACCATGGGAAAGGAATGAGAGGATCTTTATCAACTGTTATTTTTGTCCTTTACAGTGCATTTGTTTAGCATCCATGCTATCATTGATCACCATATTTTGAAAGAAGAATAGGTTAGACAGTTAGAACAATTAACCAGTGGAACAACCTGCCTCCAGAAGCGGTGAATGCTCCAACACTGGAAGTTTTTAAGAAGAGACTGGACAGCCATTTGTCTGAAGTGGTATAGGGTTTCCTGTCTGAGCAAGGGGTTGGACTAGATGACCTCCAAGGTCCCTTCCAACTCTATTATTATTATTATTATTATTATTATTATTATTATTATTATTATTAGCCTATTTTGTCTTGGTCCAAAGTGTGGGACAGAGAATAATGAATTTAAGTTTCCGATTGATTCACTGATTATACGTTCCCAAGTTGGTGGCAATTCTTAGTGACAACGTATATTATTTTCTCCACGAGGATCTGCCCCTAATTTGTTCTTTCAGCTCTTACAATGCTAAATATGTCTTTGTGTGTGTGTGAGAGAGAGAGCGAAACAAAATGGAAAGATCTAACAATGCATTTTTGAAGCATAAATAAGGATTGGTATCAACTTTATCATTCACTGTAGGATAAGGAACTAGGCATCTATTCACATAGGAAGCTTTAATTTGGCTTTCTGCACAGAGTCACAGAATGACTATATTTGTCCTTCTATTTCATAGAATCATAGGGCAGTAAGGGAGGTGGGAGGTGGGAGGTCTTCTAGTCCAACCACCTATCAGCAGCATTCAACAGCAACCAAAAAAGCTAATATAATCCTGGGTTATAGAATCAAGATCACATGAACTAAAAGTACCACTTTCCAAAGTCCTAGTGAGACCACATCTGGAATACTGCAACCAATTTTGGTCACCATATCACAAATAAGATGTTGAGAGTTTGGAAAAAAAATTCAGAGAAGAACAATTAAGGCAATCAAAGGCTTGGAGACTAAAACATACGAAGAATGGCTACAGGACTTGGGTTTGGCTAGTCTAAAGAAAAAAAGAAATAGGGGAGAGATGATAACAGTATTCCAGTATTTGAGGGGCTGCCACAAGGCAGAGGGGGTCATGTTGTTCACCAGAGCACCAGAGGGAAGGGCAAGAAACAATGATTGAAAACTGATCAAGGAGAGAAGCAACCTGGAATTAATGAGAAACTTCCTGACAGCAAGGACAATCAACCAGTGGAACAGCTTGCCACCAGAAAGTGTGGGCGCTCCATCACTGGAGACTTTTAAGAAGAGACTAGACAATCACCTGTCTGAGTTGGTATAGGTTCTCCTGCTTGAGCAGGGGGCTGGACTAGAAGACCTCCAAGGTCCTTTCCAGCTTCTATTCTATTCTATTCTATTCTATTCTATTCTATTCTATTCTATTCTATTCTATTCTATTCTATTTCTATTTCTATTTCTATTTACTGGCAGGATATTTCCTCTTAGTTTTAAGTTGGATTTCTCTTTGATTAATTTCCATCCATTGCTTCTTGTCCTAGCTTCAGGTGCTTTGGAGAATAGCCTGACTCCCTCTTCTTTCTGGAAGCTCCTTAGATATTGGAGCACAGCTACCATGTCACCCTTAGTCCTTCTTTTCACTAGACTAAACATACCCAATTCCTGAAATGGTTCTTCATATGTTTTAGCCCCCAGCCTCCTAATCAACTTTGTTGCCCTTCTCTGTACCCTTTCCAGAGGCTCAACATCTTTTTAATAATATGGCGACCAGAACTGGATGCAATATTCTAAGTGTGCTCTTAGCAAGGCATTATAAAGTGGTATTAACGTTCACATTTCCAAATGTTGGACTCCCTTCATTGGACGTGTTCCAGCGAAGAGTCTCCAGCCATCTGTCTCTGAGGCTTTAATTGGAATCCTTGCATAAAGCAGAGGGCTGGGTTTGATGGCTGAAATGGTCCATTACAACTCTATAATTCTGCAATCATTTCTAGTGGCCACATTTGAGCTGAATTAGTTAGCCTATTTAGCCTAATGATTAACTCATTTTATGGAGAAGACCTATTTGAGAGTTCCATCTTAATCGTGGGCAGTTAGCTCTACTATATTTAGGGAGAATATTGTATATATCTCATCATCCAAAAAAGCCAACACAGTCCTAGGCTATATTAATAGAGGGATAGAATCAACTGCATCTACATGGAGGGAAGTGTGTAGTGGGGTACACCAGGGCTCTGTTCTAGGCCCAGTGCTCTTCAACATCTTCATCAATGATTTGGACGAGGGGATAGATGGGGAACTCATCAAATTTGCAGATGACACCAAGCTGGCAGGAATAGCCAACACTCCAGAAGACAGGCTTAAGATACAGGAGGACCTGGACAGACTTGAACACTGGGTGTTATCTAACGAAATGAAATTCAGTGGTGAAAAAAGTAAGGTTCTACATTTAGGCAAGAAAAACCAAATGTACAGGTATAGTATAGGGGGTACCTTTCTCAATAATAGTAACTGTGAGAGGGATCTCGGAGTCCTAGTGGACCATCCCTTAAATATGAGCCAGCTGTGTGCTGCAGCTGCCAAAAAAGCCAACTCAGTGCTGGGCTGCATTAACAGAGGGATAGAATCAAGATCACGTGAATTATTAATACCACTTTACAATGCCTTGGTAAGGCCACGCTTGGAATCCTGCATCCAGTTTTGTTCACCATGATGTAAAAAAGATGCTGAGACTCTAGAAAGAGTACAGAGAAGAGCAACAAAGATGATTAGGGGACTGGAGGCTAAAACATATGAGGAACGGTTGCTGGAATTGGGTATGTCTAGTTTAATGAAGAGAAGGGTGAGGGGGGACATGATAGCAGTGTTCCAATATCTCAGGGGGTGCACCAAAGAAGAGGGAGTCAAGCTATTTTCCAAAGCGCCTGAGGGCAGGACAAGAAGCAACAGATGGAAACTAATCAAGGAGAGAAACAACTTAGAACTAAGGAGAAATTTCCTGAAAGTGAGAACAATTAACAATTTGCCTCCAGAAGCGGTGAATGCTCCAATACTGGAAGTTTTTAAGAAGAGACTGGACAACCATTTGCCTGAAATGGTATAGGGTTTCCTGCCTGAGCAGGGGGTTGTGCTAGAAGACCTCCAAGGTCCCTTCCAACTCTGTTCTTCTGTTATGTTTTGTAAACTTCTCCTCCCTTTGCAAAGCAAGCTGAAGCCTGCAACCTTGAATGGGGGGGGGGAGATGTCTGGAATTTAACACCAGGGTTGATGCACATTGTTCCCGCAAACCACACCATTACAGACCCTGTTTTTATTTTTTATTTTAAATGTTAGATTTTAGAGGAACATATATTTCTAACCTGTTTCCTTGCTGGCATTTAGAAGGCCATTTCCACTTTAGAGATCTTATCACTCCAGGATCCGTTCCTTCTAGAAACCCAGGCCCAAATAGCGAATGTCTTTGCCTTTGAATTATACTGCGCTTGACAATAAGTTGTACCAGTTGCATTTTTGGCTGGTTAATGGAACGTTGAAAATATGTTACTTGCAGGACAAAAGCTGTGTGGCCACCTGCAGCTTCCTGTCAAGGCTGTAAAAAGAAATACCGGCTGTGCTATAATAGGAAATCAGCTTGGCAAAACATTATAAGAACTCGCAACTTCCTCCTCGCCGCAACTCGACTTAAATTATTATATGCTTGGATGCCCTCCAGAACACCAGATAGCTAGGCAATTAATGCAAAAAAAAAAAAAAAAAACACCACAAAAAACCTTGTCATCCTTCTCTACCTCTCTTGTCTTTGTGCAGGCCTATAATGAGCCTTGTTCAGGCGGCTGAATATATTCCGAGCTTTGACAAATCATCTCAGCATGAAAAGAAGAACGGGTGGAAACTATGGCAAGAGACAAGATTGTAACCACAAGTGACATTTGTTCACTCTGAAAGGATAATGCTGCAACAGGCACCATGTGTGTGTGTGTGTGTGTGTGTGTGTGTATTTGTCTCTGTGTGTTTTGTTTTCTTTTTCCAACTGGATGATAAACGGGGAGGGGCTGCATTTTGGATCATGACCTCTTGTTCGTTTGTAGGAAGAACTGAAGGGAGGCAGAAGCTTTGGAAAAGGAACTTTGGCTTGATGTTCTGAGAAGGTCTACATCAGTTGTTGAGGCAGAACCAATTTGCTTTGATGGCTCAAAAACAGCAACTGTGAGAGGGACCTTGGAGTCCTACTGGACAATCACTTGACCACGAGCCAGCCGTGTGCAGCAACAACCAAAAAAGCTAACACAATCCTGGGTTGTATCAACAGAGGCACAGAATCAAGGTCACGCAAAGTATGAGTACCGCTTTACAAAGCCCTAGCAAGATCACTCCTGGAATGCTGCAGCCAGTTTTGGTCACCATATCACTAAAAAGATGTTGAGAGTTTGGAAAAAAATCAGAGAAGAGCAACTAAGATGATCAGGGTCCTGGAGACTAAAACATATCTCGGGACTTGGGTTTGGCTAGTCTAAAGAAAAGAAGAAATAGGGGAGACAGGATAGCAGTGTTCCAGTATCTGATGGGCTGCCACAAGGCAGAGGGGGTCAGGTTGTTCACCAGAGCACCAGAGGGAAGAACGAGAAACAGTGGTTGGAAACTGACCAAGGAGAGAAACAACGTGGAATTAAGGAGAAACTTCTTGACAGGGAGGACAATCAACCAGTGGAACAGCTTTGCCTTCAGAAATCATGGGTGCTCCATCACTGGAAGTTTTTAAGAAGAGACTAGACAATCACCTGTCTGAGATGGTATAGGTTCTCCTGCTTGAGAAGGGGGCTGGATTAGAAGACCCCCAAGGTCCCTTCCAGCTCTATTCTATTCTATTCTATTCTATTCTATTCTATTCTATTCTATTCTATTCTATTCTATTCTATTCTATTATTCCACATTTTCTCTATTCTATTCTATTCTATTCTATTCTATTCTATTCTATTCTATTCTATTCTATTCTATTCTATTCTACTCTACTCTACTCTAGTCTATTCTATTCCATTCCACATTTTTTCTATTCTATTCTATTCTATTCTATTCTATTCTATTCTGTTTTGTTCTATTCTATTCTATTCTATTCTATTCTATTCTATTCTATTCTATTCTATTCTATTCCATCCTACATTTTCTCTATTCTATTCTATTCTATTCTATTCTATTCTATTCTATTCTATTCTATTCTATTCTATTCTATTCTAGTCTAGTCTAGCCTAGTCTAGTCTAGCCTAGCCTAGTCTAGTCTAGTCTAGTCCCAAAGGGGCTTTTTCTGGAGATAACTGGACTTCCTTGTTTTTCCTTTGAAGACGTTTCGCTTCTTATCCAAGAAGCTTCTTCAGCTCTGACTGGATGGTGGGGAATGGGAGGATTTATACTCCTTGCAGATAGCTGGTCATTTGCTCCCTTTTAGAGAGTCATTGAGGCCACTTGGAGGTTGTCCTGTGTCCTCAGGGTCACCTGAGTGGTTCAAATGGGTGTGGAGCCTTCTTTGGCTGCACGATGTTTTCTGCCCTGGGTCCCTTCACCGTTGAAGACTGGCGCATGTTACTATGCATGACAGGATTTTGCAAAAGGACTGAAAGCATTTTTAAAGATAAGGGATTCCTTATCTCAATGCCTTTGTGTCCATCTCTGGAGTAAGATGGGATTCAGAAATATTTCACAAAGTCATCCAGTATCTGATACAGCCTGAATGGGAAGTGGACATTTAGATTCTCAAAGCACAAATTCTCTTAGGTATGGTTCAGAAAGGTATTGTTGTTATTGTGGTTTGATTATTAATAATTAAGAAAAAAAGCTTTACGCCACCCCAACCCCTTTCAGAATTATTCCTTTCTTTCTTTCTTCCCTCCTCCTCCTCTTGTCTTCCTCCTTCCTTCCTTCTTTCCTTCCTTCTCCTCCACTTCTTCCTTCCCTCCCTCATTCCCTCCTCCCTCCCTTTCTTTCTTTCTTTCTTTCTTTCTTTCTTTCTTTGTTTCTTTTTCAAAAGGGAATAAAAGGCAGCTTTGCTTTCATGTTTGTTTAGAAGCTGAACCTCAATTTTGCTTCTGAGGAATAGGATAAAAAAAAAGTACTTGTCTTTCATGACTGGGAAATGCTTTACATAATTTTTCCTTGTAATTCTTGGATGTCTAAAGAGGCTTATGGAACCCAGTGGAAGAGAAGCTGAGGGCAGAGTTCAGCATTTTCTCAACAAAGCTTTTTGCATTTGTTTAAAAGCCCAATTCACAGCTTAGCACCTTAAGGAAGTCTTTTTTGTTGTTTGTTATTTACAGGGATGTGTGTTATACATACAGTGTACGGCCATGGTGTCATGAGAGACAAGTTGGGCACACTACTAAGAAGAAGAAGAAGAAGAAGAAGAAGAAGAGGAAGAAGAAGAGGAAGAAGAAGAGGAAGAGGAAGAAGAAGAGAAGAAGAGGAAGAGGAAGAAGAAGAGGAAGAAGAAGAAGAAGAGGAAGAAGAAGAGAAGAAGAGGAAGAGGAAGAGGAAGAGGAAGAAGAGGAAGAGGAAGAGGAAGAGGAAGAGGAAGAGGAAGAGGAAGAGGAAGAAGAAGAAGGAGAAGGAGAAGGAGAAGGAGAAGGAGAAGGAGAAGGAGAAGGAGAAGGAGAAGGAGAAGGAGAAGGAGAAGGAGAAGAAGAAGAAGAAGAAGAAGAAGAAGAAGAAGAAGAAGAAGAAGAAAAGAAGAAGAAGAAGAAGAAGAAGAAGAAGAAGAAGAAGAAGAAGAAGAAGAAGAAGAAGAAGAAGAAGAAGAAGAAGAAGAAGAAGAAGAAGAAGAAGAAGAAGAAGAAGAAGAAGAAGAAGAAGAAGAAGAAGAAGAAGTCAATGTATAGAATAAATACTCTGCCACTGTGGATGGAATAAAGACTTCAGGATGCTGAAAGTAAAGGTAGGAAGCCAATGTGATCTATGGGCCCAAGGATTGTGAAACCTGATGGAGAACTTTTCAGAAAGAGATACCCATTGAACTCCAAATGATTGACAAGCTTGAAAGCTGGTCCTGAGTTCTGGTTCTCCCAGATGTATTTTCCTAGGCCAACTTTTTTTTCCCCCAAGAAATGTTTGCTCCAAAGACTAGAAGCTAAGGAAGATATCTTTCAAAATATTGGTTCTGAGAACTAGGAGATCTAAAGCAGTGACTTTAGATCTGAAGATCTAACGGTGAGAGGAACCTTAACATCCTAGTGGACAATCATTTGGATAAAAGCCAACATTGTGGTGGCAGCAGCCAAAAGAACCAGTGCAGTCCTAGGCTGCATTAACAGAGGTATAGAATCAAAATCATGTGGAGTACTACTACGGCTTTATAAAGCCTCAGTAGGACCACACTTAAAATACTGTATCCAGTCTTGGTCACCATATTATAAAAAAAGATGTTGAGACTCTGAAAAGAGTGCAGAAAAGAGTGACAAAGCTGTGATTAGAAGGCTGGAGGCTAAAACATATGAAGAACAGTTGCAGGAACTGGGTATGTCTGGTCTAGTGAAAAGAAGGATTTGGGGTGACATGATAGCAGTGTTCCAATATCTGAGGGGCTACCGCAAAGAAGAGGGGGGCAACCTGTTTTTCAGAAGACAAGACAAGAAACAATGGATGGAAACTAACCAAGGAGAGAACCAGCCTAGAAATAAAGAGGAATTTCCTGACAGTGGGAACAATTAATCAGTGGAACAGCTTGCCTTCAGAAGTTGTGGGTGCTCCAACCATGGGGCCTTTTTGGAAGAGGATGGATTGCTAGTTGTCTGGAATAGTATAGGGTCTTTTGCTTGGGCAGGAGGTTGGGACTAGAAGACCTTCAACGTTGTCTCCAGCTCTGCTATTCTGTTAAAGCTAAGGAAGATATCGATCAACATTTATTTTTCTTCTGAAAAAGAAGACCTGGAAGACCTAAAACTAATAACAATCGAATGAGTGGTGGGGACACTACTCTATCAAATCCCCCAGATCTTTTTTCCTTCCATCTCCTGAACTACTGGATCAATTTGCGGACAAGATTTCAACATCTACCTTGCCTGATTATTATTGAAGTCTTGTGGCTCCTGTGTTCATTTTGGGTCTTTTGTTCCCTAATATCTCTTATTCTCTGCAGAATTCGAAGCACTCTTTTTGCAATCATGTGGCGTTAGCCATTGAGAGGGAAAAAACCATCCAGAGGATTGGAAAGGAGAGGAGAAAAACGGACTCTGGATGAAGATGTGGGTTCCTCGGTAATCAAAGAAGTTGTAGCGTGCTTGTTTCCCGTTTGAGCCAAGATCAGGAACTACATCGTTTGGCCTCTCCTTGGGCTGAGCGCAAACAAATGTTCACAATGCCGTTGTGGGATTAAGGATGAAATAAACTAGCTGACACAAACAGATAGTAGCAAAGTGTAAGAAAGTTTTGTAGGTTTGCTATAGATCTTGGAGAGGTAAGCAGAACTGAGCTGGAGGTACACACTGTTATCTGGTTTGTTTGCATTCTCTCACCCTCCAGTTTTGAATTTAATTGGTTTCAAACTGGAATATGCCAACCAAAATGAAAATGATATGCAGCACTGAAGCAGAAAAGCATATGCATAAAATGACACAATTTCACTTGACTCACCTTCCCTTCCTTTCCTTTCCTTTCCTTTCCTTTCCTTTCCTTTCCTTTCCTTTCCTTTCCTTTCCTTTCCTTTCCCTTCCCCTTCCCCTTCCCCTCCCTTCCCTTCCCCTCCCCTCCCCTCCCCTCCCCCGCTTCCCTTCCCCCTCCCCTCCCTCCCTCTTTCTTTCTTTCTTTCTTTCTTTCTTTTCTTTCTTTTCTTTCTTTCTTTCTTTCTTTCTTTCCTTCCTTCCTTCTTCTCCTCTCCTTCCTTCCATTCATCCCCCTCTTCCTCTTCCTTCTCCTTTTCCTCCTTCCTTCCTTCCTTCCTTCCTTTGTTCCTTCCTTCTCCTCCTCCCCTTCCTTCCCCCATGCCTCCTCCTCCTCCTCCCTTTCTTTCTTTCTTTCTTTCTATTTCCATCTTCCTTCCTTCCTTCCTTCCTTCCTTCCTTCCTTCCTTCCTTCCTTCCTTCCTTCCTTCCTTCCTTCCTTCCCTCCCTCTCTCTTATATCTATCTATATACTTACTTATGAGCTTATCCATCCATCTATCCATCCATCCATCCATCCCTAGACCATGCCACTACTGTACAGATCTTACCCACCAGGAAATATTTTCCTTTTTCAATTTGAACAAAATCTAGGTCATATAAATGCTCAAACAGTGTTGAGTTACATGGACCGAAGATTTGATAGAAACTGTGTTCTTTCAGGGGCCGTGATGGAGCAGTGGTTAAAATTCCGTATCGCAGGCTAACTTGCTGCTCACTGCCTGGAGGACCCAGATTGTTGGGGGCAATGTATATATATATATATATATATATATATATATATATATATATATATATATATAAATATAGTATATAATATAATTATATATATATATATATATGTTATATTATTAAATATATAATATAATTATATATCTATATATATATATATATATATAGATATATATATAATATACACACACCGCTTGGAGAGTGCTTGCACTTAAAGCAGTATATAAGTCTCATAAATAAATAAATAAATAAATAAATAAATAAATAAATAAATAAAGTTTGATCCTGACCAGCTCAAGGTTGACTCATCCTTCCGTCCTCCTGAGGTCAAGGATGATCTGTATAAAAACCCGAGCTCAGCTTTGCAGACACATTCAGAAATTGCCCTTATCGTATCTCTTGACAAATAAAAAATAAAAAAAAATTCTCACCTTGAACGCAATCCTCAAAGTTTCTTTTGTTTTCCTTGTTTCTGAAGCTACTCATTTCGGGGCAAACTAAACCCTTTTTGATAAACCTTAATGTTCTCTCTCTCTCTCTCTCTCTCTCTCTCTGCAATTTTATTTTGCCACGGTTTCACTGTCTACTCTTTTACTAGTATCCGTTTTTGTCCTATTTAATTTCTTTCCAATCATCCCAGCCAACCAGGAGCCATAGGCCACATTAGAAATTATCCCCTTGCAATTTCTGTAATCAGTAGTGTTATATGGATGGCTTTAAGGGTAGAGAAAGGGGCTTAAAATGGACAACGGTTCCAGGAATCGATTTAGGGACAGCCAATCAGGGACTGTTTTAGAATCGGAATCAGAATAGAGATGGAAAAGACTTTGGAGGTCTTCTAGTCCAGCCCTTTCCTCAAGCAGGAGAACCTATACCCTTTCAGACAGGTGGCTGTGCAGTCTCTTCTTAAAAACCTCCAGAGATGGAGCACCCATCAGGCAACTTCTGTTCCACTGGTTAATTGTCCTTACTGTCAGGAAGTTTCTTCTTAATTCCAGGTTGCTTCTTTCCTTGATGACTAGACTAGACTAGACTAGACTAGACGAGACGAGATGAGACGGGAAGAGAAGAGAAGAGAGCTGGAAGGAACCTTGGAGGTTTTCTAGTCCAGCCCCCTCCTCAAGCAGGAGAACCTATACCCTTTCAGACAGGTGGCTGTGCAGTGTCTTCTTAAAAACCTCCAGTGATGGAGCGCCCACAACTTCTGGTGGCAAGCGTTTCCACTGGTTAGTTGTCCTCGCTGTTAGGAAGTTTCTCCTTCATTCCAGATTGCTTCTCTCCTTGTTTAGTTTCCATCCATTTCTTGTTTAAATCTGAACTGTTTGCTGTTGCTAAATCTGGGGGGGAGTCCCATATCCACCCCCTCGACACACACACTCAAACACAAAACAGGACATTTCCTCCCCATTTCAGCCTAGATGTAGTCTCACTCCCATCACAAGTCAGGGTGTTCAGACAGAACAACAATCACACTATGAATGCCGATAGTTTGTTAATAGCAGAAATTACCAACTTATCCATGTTTTATGTTGACAACTGGTGTCTCTTTGATCCATCCATGCTTTTTAATCCCTGTGTGATGGAGAAAACACATTTATCTTTGAAGAATATGAAAATTGCCCAAGGAAACCTTTGTCTTCCACATCACGTTATTCCACTCCCTCTTCCCGCTTTTTAATGCCGACCATTTCTCTCTTATGTATCACAAAAGGCAGCCTTCACTATATGACAGGAATGTTATTCAGTCCCAAATTTCTGTTTGTTTTCCAGATATCGCCTATAGATAGGCATCCAAAATCTGATTAGAGTTATCTTTGCTTCATTCTGTGAACTGCTGAATTGAATTTGGCCCTAGATGGGGGTGGGGGGGGAGAGCATTCACTAATCCAAAAAGCACCCACTGGCTTGGAGATTGAGAAAAAAAAAAATCAATGAGATTAGCTTGAAAAGCATAAAAAAGAAAGATTTGCTCTTTGCTTCCCATGCAGACTAGAGTGCGTTGAACTGTGCTTCAAACAAATGCGGTTCCTCCGGATTAGTTTGCCTTCTCATCTGGGTTATCTTGTAACTACAGTGCTAATTCCCCCCATTTTTTGTCCTTTGATGATGGGCGAGACCGTGTTTGAAAAGTAGAGGACAAAATGGAGGGATGTTTGTTCCATGTTTATTAGAAACAGGTCATGATTCCGACAGATGAAACTCTTCAAAAGAATTTTGAGGCATTGTTTACCTTAAAGAATCTTGATTTTGAGTAGCATAGCATCAGCAGTGTCTAATCAAAGCCAAAAACTGAATTCCCCTCCCCTGAGCACATAGTATCAAAGCACAATTCCCTCCTCCAATTAACAGGCATAAATCACACGCCCCAATTAGCGTGAAGTGCAGGCTTCCTCTCCAGTTCTCCAGCCCACCAATTCCTTATCAGCTCTGGTTACAATAACCTTGTTTCTCATGCTAGGCTTGATGTTGTTTTGTCTAGCTGGACTCTCGTTCACATCCCCTCTTCCAGCATCATCTAACTCTAAAAGCAAAAGGTAAAAGATGGTTACATTTCCATCTGTTGTCAGTGGAAAAACATCCAATGTTAGCAGTGTTGACAAAATGTTTATTTTACGTCCCTTTATGTCATATTAGGAATGGGGAGGAGAGTATCTGTGGGGATGACCTTGATTCCTAAGAATATTATAGAAATAGCAATCTTTCATGGTCCTCTCTAAGTGGTTTTCCAGAGCCCCCAACAATCTGGGTCCTCATTTCATTGACCTCAACAGGATGGAAGGCTGAGTCAACCTTGAGTCGGTCAGGATCGGACTGTTGGCAATTGGCAGTGTTTGTCTGTAATACTGCATTCTAGCTATTGCGTCACCAAGAAAAAAGGAAGAAAGAAAGAAAGAAAGAAAGAAAGAAAGAAAGAAAGAAAGAAAGAAAGAAAGAAAGAAAGAAAGAAAGAAAGGCAACTATACTTATATACCACCTCACAATGCTTTATAACCCTCTCTATGCAGTTTACAGAGTCAGCGTTTTGCCCTCAACAATCTGGGTCCTCATTTTAACAACCTCAAAAGGATAGAAGGCTGAGTCAACCTTGAGTCGGTCAGGATCCAACTGTTGGCAATTGACAGAATTATACTGCATTCTAACCACTGTGCCACCAGGGCTTCTATTATGGAGAGCAGGAGTCCTTGGTTTTCTCTGTTGGAATAGTCTCTGTCTTGGTGCTGGAATAGCCAACATGCCAGAAGATAGGCTCAATATCCAGATGGATCTTGACCAGTGGTGGAATTCAAATATGTGGACAACCAGATCTCTGTGTGGATGCCACTTCCACAAGTCCATTCTGGACCTGGGCAACAAAATATTAGCTACCGGTTCTGCTGAAGTGGTGCAAACTGGCTGAATCCCACTACTGTATCTATCTATCTGTCTATCTATCTGTCTATCTATCTATCTATCTATCTATCTATCTATCTATCTATCTCTCTATCATCCATCCATCCATCCAAGACCTCCAAGGTCCCATCCAGCTCTATTCTATTCAATCTATCTATCTATCACCTGTCTATTATCTATCTATCTATCTATCTATCTATCTATCTATCTATCTATCTATCTATCTATCTATCTATCCATCCATCCATCCACCCACCCACCCACTCACCCACCCACCCACCCACCCACCTACCTACCTACCTACCTACCTACCTATCATCTATCTATCTATCTATCTATCTATCTATCTATCTATCTATCTATCTATCTATCTGTCTATCTGTCTATCTGTCTATCTGTCTATCTGTCTATCTATCTATCTGTCTATCTGTCTATCCACCCACCCACCCACCCACCCATCTGTCTGTCTGTCTGTCTGTCTGTCTGTCTATCTGTCTATCTGTCCACCCACCCACCCACCCACCCACCCACCCACCCACCTATCTATCTATCTATCTATCTATCTATCTATCTATCTATCTATCTATCTATCTATCTATCTATCTATCTATCTATCTATTATCTCTCTCTCCCTATATCTATTATTGGTGGGTGGATAATAGCAAAATATTCTGCAGACTTAAACTCTTGGATTTTCTAATAGAGTTAAATCATTTTTGTTGTTTTTCTTTTTTTTAAAAAAAGGAGGGGAAATGTTTTTGAATAGACAGAAGTTCTTCATGTGCAATTAGCTCATTTTAAATAGAACATTTATTATGAATATTATTCTTGCTTCTTCCTCAATGCATGGATTATTATTATTTAAACTGATATGGCATAAGAGGATATAAATAATTCCTAAGTGGGACAGTTTGCTTTCAGCAGTTGTGAGTGCTCCATCCCTAGAAACTTGTTTGAAGGCCTGGAAATCCACTCGTCTCAAATGTTATGCTTGAGCAGGGGGTCAGACTAGAAGACCTTCAAGGTCCCTTCCAATTCTGTTATTCTGAATTTGGTTGTTTTCTTGCAGATATACCATTATCCAAACTATATAATATCATCACTATTCATTATGGAGATCTCCGGGTAGTTTTTTTACATTGATATGGATGTCTATCACTGTCTTCCTCTGGATTAAGAATAAAATTCCCCATTTAGCCTTACAAAGCTTGGATTTCTTGGTGTGTCCCATCCAAACACCAGCCACATTAAACTCTGCTTAGCTGTCTTTGGGATCAGCCAAAGGTTGCCAGATGCTGCCACCAGATGGCCAGATGTGTACATATTGTAATACGTTCACACTGAAAGTGTGATGTTTGAAATTTAGGCAAAAGGCCCAGCAGAATGGAGCAAAAACTGAAATTCCCAAAGTTCTAATTTGGCATTCAGGTTATTTTTTTCCTTGAACTCTTTGGGCAAAGAGGCATGAGCCCAATTTGAGTTAAAACCAGTTAGAATATTCAGAATTTTTTTTAAAAAAAAACCCTCCCTAAAGTTCTTGTTTTGGCAAACAGTTGAATACTCTGTACACAAAAGAAGTGATTGTGCCTTAAGATTTTCTAAATATTTGGTTTTGTCACTCATTATTTTTAGACCAATTATTTAAGATTCATTTTATTCTTTTAATATTTCTGAGGAAGAAATGAATATCCCAAAGCCTAGCAAACAGAAGATTTAGGGGTTTAGTCTTTAGAATAGAATAGAATAGAATGGAATGGAATGGAATGGAATGGAATAGAATGGAATAGAATAGAATAGAATAGAATAACAGAGTTGGAAGGGATCTTAGAGGTCATCTATTCCAACCCCCTCCTCAGGCAGGAAACCCTATACCATTTCAGACAAATGGCTGTCCAGTCTCTTCTTAAAAACCATCAGTGATGGAGCATTCACTGCTTCTGGAGGCAGGTTGTTCCACTGGTTAATTGTTCTCACTGTCAGGAAGTTTCTCCTTAGTTCTAGGTTGCTTCTCTCCTTGATTAGTTTCCACCTGTTGCTTCTTGTCCTGCCTTCAGGCGCTTTGGAAAATAGCTTGACTCCCTCTTCTTTGTGGCAGCCCCTGAGATATTGGAACACTGCTATAATGTCCCCCCTCGTCCTTCTCTTTGTTGAACTAGACATACCCAATTCCAGCAACTGCTTCTTATATGTTTTAGCCTCCAGTCCCCTGACCATCATTGTTGCTCTTCTCTGTACTCTTTCTAGAGTCTCAACATCCTTTTTTACATACTGGTGACCAAAACTGGATGCAGTATTCCAAGTGTGGCCTTACCAAGGCATTGTAAAGTGATATTAACACTTCACATGATCTTGATTCTATCCCTCTGTTAATGCAGCCTAATATTGTGTTGGCTTTTTTGGCAGCTGCAGCACACGGCTGGCTCCTATTTAAATGATTGTCCACTAGGACTCCGAGATCCCTCTCACAGTTACTACTAATGAGCAAGGTACCTCCTATACTCTACCTGTACATTTGGTTTTTTTTTGCCTAAATGTAGAACCTTACTTTTTTCACCATTGAATTTCATTTTGTTTGACAATGTGGCAATCCATTTTTAGTGACTGCTGTTAGGGTTTACTGCAAATGCACAGTCCTGGTTTCTTCTGAAACTTGAAAGTTGGAAGGGACTTTGTGGCAAACCCTTAGATATTGGAACCCTGCCACCATGTCATCCTAGGAGAAAATAGCTAGATAGCTGGATAGGTGGATGGATGGATGGATGGATGGATGGATGGATGGATGGATAGATATATATGTAGGTCTTTGGTTGTTCGGGTTTTCTCCCACGTAAAATTGGAAGTGTCTTGGCGACGTTTCGACGAAGTCCCATTCGTCATCTTCAGGCTGGTGTTTTCAGCTTCGTGCCTCGAGCAGCAATGTGTGGTCGTAGCTGTTTCTTCCTTTTAACTGCCAGTGGGGGTATGAACTGATTGGATGGGAGCTTGGCTGTGTTCTGATTGGGTGGAGGTGTGTTCTGATTGGGTAGGGGCGTGGCTGTGCTCTGATTGGCTGGGGGGTTGGCTGTGCTCTGATTGGCTGGGGGAGTGTTCTGTTTGGTTGTGCTCAGGTTAGTCTGAGTTGCAGAGGGATTTTGGGCTGCCCTGCCATTCCTTGGCTTCGCGTTCGTGGTCGTGCTTCCTCTTCATGGAGGGTGTCAGTTTGCTTCATGTATGGATTGGGAGGGTTTAAAGTGGCTAATGATGCAGCTGTGGTCTGGCTTCTGGTTTGTGGTCGTGCCTCATAGTCAGTGTGGCTTTGGGTTTGTTTTTTGCGTGGATGTTTGGTAGTGACATCCTGTGTGGTTTTTGTGAGTGTGGGTCTGGTATCATTTTTTGTATTAGGGAGTCGTTTGTCAATAAGGGCGGGTTTACAAATGGCTGGTATGCGGGAGGTATCATCTCGCTTGTTCATGCTGTGTGGGCGTTTTTCTATCTCGATGGCTTCTCTGATTATTCTGTTATTAAAATGTTCTCTTTTGGCAATGGTTCTGGTATTTTTAAAGTCAATTTCATGTCCTGTAGCTTTAAGGTGTTGGACCAGGGAAGATGTTGGTTCCTCTTTTTTGATTGAGTTCTTATGTTCTTCAATGCGTGCACTTATTCTTCTGTTGGTTTGTCCGATGTATGTGGTGGGACAAGTGTTGCATGGGATTTCGTATACTCCTTGATTTTCTAATTCAATTTTATCTTTGGGGTTTCTAAGGATGGTGGATATTTTTCTGTTTGTGCAGAATGCTGTTTTGATGTTGTGTTTATGGAGGATCTTACTGATTCTGTCTGTGATGCCTTTTATGTATGGGAGGATGGCTTTGCCGTTTTCTTGTTCTTTGTCTTGGATTTTAGTGGGGGTTTCTTTTTGGAAATAGATATATATATATATATATGAGCCGAGGTGGCGCAGCAGTTAGAGTGCAGTACTGCAGGCCACTTTAGCTGACTGTGTTCAGCAGGTCAGTGGTTCACATCTAACCGGCTCAAGGTTGACTCAGCCTTCCATCCTTCCGGGGGTAGGTAAAATGAGGACCCAGATTGTTGGGGGCAATGTAAATATATATATACATTGCTTACTGGTGTACACCGCTTAGAGAGTGCTCACACTTAAAGCGGTATATAAGTCTCATAAATAAATAAAATAAATAAATAAATATAGATAGATAGATAGATAGATAGATAGATAGATAGATAGATAGAATAGAATAGAATAGAATAGAATAGAATAGATGAATGAATTTCCATCTAATATCTACAATATATCTCTACACCCCTATACCTGTCTAGCTATCTGTCTGTTTATCTATATACCTATCTAGTTTGCTAGCTACCTGTCATGTAGTTATCATCTAGCTATCATTTACTTATCTAGCTATCAAGCAACAAAGATGATTAGGGGACTGGAGGCTAAAACATATTAGGAACGGTTGCTGGAATTGGGTAGTTTAATGAAGAGAAGGACGAGGGGTGACGTGATAACAGTGTTCCAATATCTCAGGGGCTGCCACAAAGAAGAGGGAGTCAAGCTATTCTCCAAAGCACCAGAAGGCAGGAGAAGCAGCAAAGGATGGAAGTTAGTCGAGAAGAGAAGCAACCTAGAACTAAAGAGAAATTTCCTGACAGTGAGAACAATTAATCCGTGGAACAACCTCAGCCCACAATTACGCTGTGTGCAAACCGAAACATTTCACTTATCCCCCCCCCACCTCCTCCGGGTGCTCGCACGGGCACCCTTGCCAACTCACACTCCGCTGCCAATTCAAAACTGGAGTCCTCAGCAGGAACCATATTCACTAAGGTGCCGGCTTGCCCGCAGCACAAGCCAGATGCATTAACTCGCAGCTTTCTTCCATCAAAGCTGCGCGCGTTTGAAATTAAAATCTACGGCAATAATGAAACGTATTAAAATGCATGCAAAGTCTGGAGGGCTTATAATATGCTAAAAAAAAAAACAGCAAGGCATGTTTACCTCCATATATCAACTCGGATGGGCTGAGAAGATTTAAAGTCTGAAATATGCAAATATGTGTTATATTGTCACACTTGGTCTCCCTAATGGAACTCCCATTCGGTTCAGTTTCCCCTTAATTTCATGAATATTGTATGACCCTCACACCTTCCTTTTTTTTTTCTTTTTACTCCTGCTGTTGCCGGGATTGAGAAGATTATGAAAATATGTTAATGGCAACTTTCATTAGGTGGAAATAGAGGGAAAAGGGCATGTGTGAGTGTCTATGTATACGTCTGAATGTGGCTGACCTCATCTGATCCCAGAAAGCAAGCTGGGCTGCCTGGATGTGGATGGATGTAGGATTTCAGGCATCAGACAAGACAGAAAGATTGAAAAAAAAAACATTCTCACCAACATAAATGCTCTACTTTCCCGGGATGCTTATGTGAATGGCATTCATTAAGACAGTGTTTCTCAACCTTGACAATTTTAAGGCATGTGGACTTCAACTCCCAGAATTCCACAGCCAGCATTGCTGGCTGTGGAATTCTGGGAGTTGAAGTCCACATGCCTTAAAATTGTCAAGGTTGAGAAACACTGCCATAGAATGTTGACTGTCATTCAGTGGAGAAAAGTAAGAACTAGAATTAGAACTCTAGGATTAGAATTAGTCTCCTGATAATTGCCCCAACATCACCCAACTTGCTTTCATGTCTAAAATGGGACTAGAACTTACAGCCTTCGGGTTTCTAGGCTAGCAGCTTAACTACTAGATCAAACTGGCTCGAAAACGTGATTCTAGACTTCTGCAAATCTAGAAATAATAATAATAAAGTTGGAAGGGACCTTGGAGGTCATCTAGTCCAACCCCCTGCTCAGGCAGGAAACCCTATACCATTTCAGACAAATGGCTGTCCAGTCTCTTCTTTAAAAACTTCCAGTGTTGGAGCATTCACAGCTTCTGGAGGCAGGTTGTTCCACTGCTTAATTGTTCTAACTGTCAGGAAATTTCTCCTTAGTTCTAGATTGCTTCTCTCTTTGCTTAGTTTGACTAAACAGCTTGACTAAACAGAGGCATAGAATCAAAATCACGTGAAGTATTAGTACCGCTTTATAAAGCCTTACTAAGTCCACCCCTGGACTACTGCATCTAGTTTTGGTCACCACGATGTAAAAAAGATGTCGAGACTCTAGAAAGAGTGCAAAGAAGAGCAACAAAGATGATTAGGGGGCTGGAGGCTAAAACATATAAAAAAGTGTTGCTGGAATTGGGTAGGGCCAGTCTAGAGAAAAGAAGGACTAAGGGGGACATGATAGCAGTCTTCCAGTAAAGAAGATGTTGAGACTCTAGAAATAGTACAGAGAAGAGCAACAAAGATGAGGAGGACATGATAGCAGTGTTCACAGAGAAAAGGGAGTCAAGCTATTCTCCAAAGCTCCTGAGTGCAAAACAAGAAGGAACAGATGGAAACTAATCAAGGAGAGAAGCAACCTGGAACTAAGGAGAAACTTCCTGACAATGAGAACAATCAACCTGTGGAATGACTTGCCTTCAAAAGTTGTGGGTGCTTCCTCCCTGGAGTTTTTTAATAAGAAATTTGACAGCTATTTGTCTGAAACGGTATAGGGCCGTGGTGGCGAACCTATGGCACGCGTGCCACAGGTGGCACGCAGAGCCCTCTCTGTGGGCACATGCACTGTTGGCTGAGTCCTAGGCCTTCAGCTGGGTTTTATAAAACCTTTTTGCTTTAGGCCTCCACTGCCGTGTGCAAAAAAAAAAAGAAAAGATTCAATCAATCAATCAATTTCAACTTCTCGCGGGAAAAAAAATCTCGCAAAGTTGGAATTGATTGATTGAACTTTTTAGTCCCACCCAGTCTGCCATTACCACCGCAGCCACGCCCACTCAATGGGCCACACCCAGCCAATGGGCCACACCCATCCGGCACTGATGATACATAAGTGGATTTTGGGTTGCAGTTTGGGCACTCGGTCTCTAAAAAGTTCGCCATCACTGGTATAGGGTCTTCTGCTTGAGTAGGGGGTTGGACTAGATGACCTCCAAGGTCCCTTCCAACCCTGTTTTGATTTATTTTGACTTTTATTTATATTAAATTTTATTCTGGATCAGGCTGCAAAGTTAAAATGAAAAAAAAAGAGAAAGAGAGGTAAAATGCTCCTAGAGTAATTTAATTAGGTTATCTTTTATTTATTCTATGCTTTCATTTTATATTTAACTTAATTTTATATTTTATCCTGGATTAGGTCACCCCTTTCACTACTGGAATGGTAGCTGATGAATTAAATTAGGGTAGGATGACTTTTATCCTTTTTTTTTTTAAAAAAAAAAAAAGAAAATAACTTATATTTTAATGTTTATTTTATGCTTACATATTTTATTCAGCTTTCATTTTATTATATGCTGGGTTAGGCTGACCAGACATATTAAGTTAGGAACATTTTTATTGTTTTCAATTTTTGTTTTATTTATTTAATATTTACAATTTTTCTCTTATTTATTTTATATTGTTTTATTTTACACCGGATCAGATTGCCCTTCTCCTAGCTGGAATGACAGCTGACCAATTCTATTAATTAAGGGGAACAAAGGAATCTGATAAAGAAGTGTTCCAACCCTAAACCCCCTTGGTTAACACATATATGTATTTATCCATTTACCCAAAGGAAGATTAGCAAACTTTCTCTTTCTCTCTCTCATCTATTTAGACAAATATGTATGCATAATTTAGAGATAGATAGATAGATAGATAGATAGATAGATAGATAGATAGATAGAGATAGCGAGAGAGATAGAGATAAAGATAGATGTTAGAGACAGAGATGATAGATAGATAGATAGATAGATAGATAGACAGATAGATAGATATGATAGAGATAGAGAGAAAGAGATAGAGATAAAGATAGATGTTAGAGACAGAGATGATAGTGAGATAGATAGATAGATAGATAGATAGATAGATATGATATGATATGATAGAGATAGAGAGTAGATAGAGAGATAGAGATAGATGATAGATAGATAGATAGATAGATAGATAGATAGATAGATAGATAGATAGATAGAGATAGCGAGAGAGAGATAAAGATAGATGTTAGAGACAGAGATGATAGATAGATAGATAGATAGATAGATAGATAGATAGATAGACAGACAGATAGATAGTGTCAGAATCCAATCATATTTCATCTTTAATTATCAAATATAGAAACTCCCAATTCTGCCTTCTTTGGATTCTGCCATAAGAGGGAGAGAAGGGGGAGAACAAAGGGGCTTTATGGCCCTCACTTCCTTCATTAGACTTCAAAGAGCTGAATGCTGAATGTGTGTTTATTGTAACCTATTGTAACCTCAAAGCCAGTTAACCCAGAGAACATTAGCATTAACAAAGAAGAGTATTTGCCTTCATGTAGTTATTGAAGTCTCCATCCAGACGGAAGAAAGAAGAAACGGGAGTGGAATTGTTGATACTTGAAACTATCACTGGGAAGGGGGTATTTGTGATGGGTGGGACTACTGGGGAACCCTTAAAAACCTGAAGGGAGAGTCTTGACCCCAAGTCCTGTTCTAGCATGCCTGCAAAATTCTCTTAATAAAGGATTCCTGTTGGAAGAACTATTCCAAGAGTTCTGTCTTCTTAAGATGCAAAGTGGGGGGGGTCCTTACATTAGACAGGACTTGCAAAATTAATCCACCTGGAAGGTAGACCCTTGCCGGGGGATTTTGCAAAAAATTTACCATGTCAGACAACGAAGCAAGAGAGGGAGAAAACTTCCTGGAAAGAGAGCCGCTGACCCAGTTGGAACCTTGCCAGACGTTGGGATCCGAGAGGCCAGATTTCTCAGACGAAGAAGTGGTGGAGACACA